>NW_022437492.1:0-45104 GCF_009761245.1 Sapajus apella
CCCATCCCAGCTTGTCTGGGGGATGGTCAAACTGAGAGCAAGAGTTAGTATCATCAGCAGACCCTTAGGAACAAATTTATTTTATTTAAAAAGCATTTTACGGGTGTAGTAGCTCATGCCTGTAAACCCAGCAGTTTGGGAGGCTGAAACGGGAGGATCACTTGAGCCTAGGAGTCCGAGACCAGCCTGGGCAATGCAGCGAGAGCCCCCCATCCCTACCAAAAAAAATTTTTTTTAAGTTTTTAAAACCAAACATTACAACTATGAACCAATTTAATCTTCATAACAACCTAATGAAGTAGGTACCACTATTATCCTCGTTTTACAGGTGGAGATACTGAGGCACAGAGAAGTTAAGTAACTTGCACTTCACCACCAGCCTGTACTGGCCTGAGGCCTTTTCTGTTTCTTTCGTTCCTGCCTAACTTCTCTTGACATCCTGCCAGGGCCGGATGGAGGACAGGGCCAAACAAGCTAGGGAGGGCTGCCCAGAGCCTCAGTCTTTAGAAGCACTCAAGCACACCTGACATGTTAGGAGACGGAGCAGATTATACTAGGGCAGGGTGGGTGCCGGATGAGCTTGGAGGAATTACTTGGATAGTCTCGGGTGGAGAGTGAGACCCCTGTGGGGCAGCCTGAGGGACAGTGAGGACGCTGAAGACCGCTTACTCCTGCTGAGGAGAGGCCCTTGAAAGTGTGCCTCAGCCTCCCTAATAGCCGGGATTACAGGCACCCACCACCACACACTCAGAAGTGCCTCTGCACTGCATTCACAGGGCACAGTTCTGCTCTGGAAGGCAATGACTCTCCTTCTTCACCCTTCCCCTACGCAGGCCACGCTGGGGATTTCTACACTCGAACAGATAAAGACCCGAGACCATTGGCCTAAGTACCTGAACGTTATAAATCAAAAGTATTGTAAATGAAGCTGACATTTTTACATTTAAGTTTTAGAAATTTAATTAATCAATGAAATCATGTCCAAAAGATTTGTAAAACTAAAAATTATTCATGAGGCTAGCATGCAACCTCTAGATGCCTGTGTAGAGAACCAGATTCAATTGGCTGGGTGTGGTGGCTCATGCCTGTAATCCCAGCACTTTGGGAGGTCAGAGCAGGCAGATCATTTGAGGTCAGGGGTTCGAGACAAGCCTGGCCAACATGATGAAACCCCGTCTCTACTAAAAGTACAAAAATCAGCCGTACGTGGTGGCGGACGCCTGTAATCCCGGTTATTCGGGAGGCAGAGGCAGGAGAATTGCTTGAACCTGAGACACGGAGGTTGCAGTGAGCCAAGATGATGCCACTACACTCCAACCTCGGTGACAGAGCCAGACTCCGCTCAAAAAAAAAAAAAAAAGAACTAGATACAGGCTGTATGTGGGCACCATCTGCACGCACCAGACACATACATTTAGGAGTAATAATGATGCAATATTGCCAAACGTTTCTCAGCAACCATGTGCAAATGTTGTAAGTACTGCTTGTTTCTAACTCAGGAGGATCTCGCTAACCACACGTTGCAAGAAAATAGACTTTCAGTGTTTGTGGCAAAACGAGTTTTTCATTGGCGTTCATGCTGAAAGGAAAGAGTTAAAATGTTAATGTGTCTTTTTTCTTATCTGTAAGTTCAAGTTCACTCAAATCCTCTCTTGAAGCAGTGTCGGTCTCCCGTGTCTACGGTGGCATCATCTGTGACTTATCAGGACACTTGGAGCGGAGGGCAAGGCCAGGCACTGTGGTTCATGCCTGTAATCCCAGCATTTTGGGAGGCCAAGGAGGGAGGATCTTGAGGTCAGGAGTTTGAGATCAGTCTGGCCAACATAGTGAAACCCCGTCTCTACTAAAAATACAAAAAATGGCCGGGTGTGGTGGTGTGCACCTGTAATCCCAGCTACCCAGGAGGCTGAGGCAGGAGAATCATGTGAACCCAGGGCGTGGAGGCTGCAGTGACTGAGAGGGTGCCACGGCACTCCAGCCCAGGCAACAGTGCGAGACTCCATCTCATAAAAAAAGAGTGGAGTGCCAGATATAGAGATTGTTTCTTGGGCCTGCACAGTGTTGGTTGTGAAAGAGAATGATTAGTGATGTGGGTCCCACTGTGCCAGTACCAGGCACCAGATCCCAAAGGACAGAGGTACTGATCTGTTATTTAATAAACTGTTGCGTCTGTGTGGATGTGTGTGTGTGTGTGTGGTGTGGGTGGATGGGTGGGTGTGATATGTGGGGCCCTTTAAACCCCTGGGCCCTAATAGTCTATCGTGTGGTGCTGTCCCCACAGAATGCTCAGCTTCTCCTCAAAATACATGGTATCTGGACTGGGTGCAGTGGCTTATGCCTGTAATCCCAGCACTTTGGAAGGCCGAGGCGAGTGGATCACCTGAGGTCAGGAATTCGAGACCAGCCTGACCAACATGGCGAAACCCCGTCTCTACCAAAAATACAAAAAAAATTAGCCTGATGTGGTGGTGACGCCTGTAATCCCAGCTAATCCCAGCTACTCGAGAGGCTGGGATAGGAGAACTGCTGGAACCCAGGAAGCAGAGGCTGCAGCGAACTGAGATCATGCCACTGCACTCCGGTCTGGGTGACAGAGTGAGACCCTGACTTCAATCAATCAATCAATCAATTGATAAATGGTATCTGGAGTCTGTCCCCGTCATCTAACTCCTGGACCACTGCATCAGCTCCCACTGGTCTCCCAGGTTTCGTCTCCTGCCTTTTCCCTCCCCATTCTTCCCATGCAGACAGAGCGATCTTTCTGAAGAAGCAATCTGATTGTGCCTTCCAACCCTTTTTGAAATCTTTCAATTTCTCTCCATCATCTCCGGAGTCTAGCAAACTCCTCCGCCTGGCTTCCATGCCCTGCAGGCTCCGTCTCCTGCCAACCTCTTCAACATGAAGCCTGGTCACTCTGGTCCCATCACGTGCTCCAGCAGCACAGGCCTTTCAGCTCCTTGTTACATCCACTCTGTCACCTGCTCTCTTCCCTACTGATGACCCCAATCACTGTTTCAAGCCTCAAATGAGGGCAATGCAAATTCAAAAATAAACCGAGAGCCGGGCGCGGTGGCTCAAGCCTGTAATCCCAGCACTTTGGGAGGCCGAGGCGGGTGGATCACGAGGTCAAGAGATCGAGACCGTCCTGGTCAACATGGTGAAACCCCGTCTCTACTAAAAATACAAAAAATTAGCTGGGCATGGTGGTGCGTGCCTGTAATCCCAGCTACTCAGGAGGCTGAGGCAGGAGAATTGCCTGAACCCAGGAGGCGGAGGTTGCGGTGAGCCGAGATCGCACCATTGCACTCCAGCCTGGGTAATATGAGTGAAACTCCGTCTCAAAAAAAAAAAATAAATAAATAAAATAAAAAATAAAAAAAATAAAAATAAAAAAAAAAATAAACCGAGCTGGCAAAAACACATAAAAGCGAGAAAAAAAAAGGACATTTCTGTTGTGACAAGGTTGTGGATAAGGAGACTCACTTGTGTGTTGCCAAATTGGCATTCGAAATCCCTAGTGCTTCTGGATTTGTCATGTTTGGGAGGAGGGTTTTTAAAACATCAGCTTTCTTGAGGTTGGATAAATAAAAGAAAATGCACACATTTTAGGTTTACAGTTCAATTAGTTTTTACAACTATACCTGTGTGTATAACGGCCACCACAATGACAACCCGGATATTGTCATCCACTCCAGCGTTCTCTCATGCCCTTTTGCAGTCAAATTGCCTTCTTTTGCCCTTGGCAACTACTGATCTGATTTCCAAAATCATAGATTCATTTGGGCTATTCTAGAGCTTCATATAAATGGACCCGTACTGTGTATAAGCTCCTTTATATCTGGCTTCTTTTGTTCAGCATAATGTTTTTGAGGTTCATCCATGGGGTTATACGTGTCAGTAGTTCAACTATTTTTATTGCTAAGTCATATTCCTTAGTAAGAAAATGCCACATTTTTATTTTCCATTTTTCTGCTGATGGGCATTTGGATTATTTCTAGTTTTGGCTATTTTGAACAATGCTCTTATGAACGTTAATATATAAGACTTTGCACATGGGAGGTGCTTTTCTTTCCCTTGGACGGTATGGTAATTTTAGAAGGGAAGTTGCTCACTCTCTGACACTTATCATCAGAGGAAATATCACAATATGAAATGCTATTAGATGGGCTGGGAGTGGTGGCTCAAGCCTATAATTTAGCACTTTGGGAGGCTGAGGTGGGAGGCTCGCTTGAGGCCAGAAGTTCAAGACCAGTCTGGACAATATGGTGAGACTCTGTCTCTACAATTTTTTTTTTTTAATTAGCTTGGTGTTGTGGTGCATGCCTGTAGTCCTAGCTACTTCAGAGGCTGAGGTGGGAGTGGAACCCAGAAGGCAGAGGTTGCAGTGAGCCAAGATCCTGCCACTGTATTCCAGCCTGGGTAACAGAGTGAGACCCCATCTCAAAAACAAAAACATAAAATGATAGAGTAAGTGAATGAAAAGTTATGCATCCCTTACCCTTTTAATTAATTATGTATTTTATTTTGGCTCCATCACACAGGCTGGAGTGTACTGGCAAAATCACTGCTCACTGCATGAAGCCCTGGGCACATACAATCCTTCAGCCTCAGACTCCAGAGTAGCTAGGATTGCAGGCACACAGCACCAGACCTGGCTAATTTTTAAATATTTTTGTGTAAAGATAGGGTCTCACGGTGTTGCCCAAGCTAGTCTTGAACTCTGGTCCTCAGGTGATTCTCCCACCTTGGCCCCATTAAACTTTTAACTACAAACTACATGGAAACATGAAAAAGTATTCAGAATGAAATGAATAGGAATGCAAAATTGTAACCATGCCATAAGAAATGGTTACATACTTTCTGAAAGCATTTATTCGTACAAATAAAGGCTTGACGGGTGGGGTAGAAAGGCAAATGGGGTAGAAGAGCAATGACAAGCACTTCCAGGGCACTGGGTACACACTGTGGAACGAGTGATTCTGGCACTGCTCCAGGATCGGAGGTGTATTGGTGAAAGAGAAGCAAGATGCCTGCTCGGATGGGGGGAAACAGGGAGATCATTTCCTGTTTTAGATGTTGGGAGATGCTTCACATAATAAACTGACTGGAAACAGACGTTTGACTTGGATGCCCCTTTTTGGAAATGTGCCTGCATCCAGGGCTGGGTTGGGGCCCCACTGAACTTTGGCTCTGACACAGCTGTTGCCACACTCTGTGTAACTGAATCCATGTTTGCCTTCACCCAGCACCCCTCCCCCCAACTCTCCCCACCACAACACACCCCATGCCAGCCTGGTGACTCTGGAAGGTGGTTTCATCATTTGGCTTGCGGCTGGGTCCCACTGAAGTCTTGGCACTCAGTGGGATGGGAATTGAATAAAGGCTTAAGATTGCTGAGCGGGAGGCCTCTCTCTTGAAATCTACAGACTGACATGTTTACTAACGGGGCTGCAGCCCTGCACCCACCTTGGCCTTGGGCCACCAGACTCTAGAGCTTTTGTAACCTCTCCATGTCAGGAACTCAAATTAGACCTGGGGTTGCAGGCTGTACCCTCAGCTGGCCTTTGGGAAAAGGTTTTGTGCAAGGCATTTCCCAAGTGCTGACAGGATTGTGTCACAGACACAAAGCAAACTTTTGTTGGGCTCCAGGTGACCACCCACAGGTTATTATAAAGGTGACTGCACCCTCTGGCCACCAGCACTGCCTGGCTCCACATGCCCCCTGGTCTCAACATGGCACTGCCCTGGGTTCTTATAGTCCTGAGCCTCCTACCTCTGCTAGAAGCCCAGATCCCAGTGTGTGCCAACCTAAGACCGGTGCCCATCACCAACGCTACCCTAGACCGGGTGAGTGCCTGCGCTAGCCCTGCCCTGTGCACGTGGGCAGCTGCCTCCCTTTCCCTGCTGGCTGTGGTCAGCCGCCTGCTCCTGGCTCTGCCCTTTTCTTTGCTGGGTCCTTGGGGTAAAATTCTTACCAGCCCAGGGAACTCTGGAGGTGCCCCCTGCCTCCAAACTCAGAAACCTCACTGCAGAGTCCTTTGCAGAGGACAATTCTTTGCTGGGCCTGGAGTGGCTGCCCAGGGGGAGTGACTGATCCTCAGGGTGAGCTCCTGCATGCCTGCTCCCCACCAGGGGCCTCATCTCCCCATTTGCAAAATCAGGGAGATATCTGCCTGAGTCTCTTCCTGGCTGACAGTTAAAGACTCAGCATCAAGCCCCCATCACCACTCCCACCTTCTCCCTAGATCTCCGGCAAGTGGTTTTATATCGCATCGGCTTTTAAAAACGAGGAGTTCAAGAAGATGGCTCAGGATATTCAAGCAACTTTCTTTTACTTCACCCCCAACAAGACAGAGGACACGATCTTTCTCAGACAGTACCAGACCAAGTGAGATCCCCCATTCCAGCCCACCCCATCTCAGCTTCTGACCTGAGCAAGCCGCTCCTTCTTCTGGCCTTGGCCTTTCCATGGGTAGACCCGGGAGGGCTAGCTTTAATCTCCACCAGACTCTTGCCCCTGGGCTGCGATGGGCGATTGTCCACTTCTCCTTGTTAATTGTACTGTTTTCCTTCTGTTTTCTGTTTGGCTTTAGCCGGAACGAGTGCATCTATAACTCTAGCTACCTGAATGTCCAGCGGGAGAATGGGACCATCTCCAAATTTGGTGAGGGCCAGCCCTCAGGCAGGAGGGTTCACCGTGGGAACAGGGCAGGCCAGCATAAATTGGGGGGTGGGGTGGGTCTAGGGTCCTGGAGACTTTGGGCACAGAGAAATAATCACTAACATCTTTGAGCTCTTACGATGTGCTCAGAAACAGCTTTAAGAGGACATTGGGAGAATCACATGAGGAAACAGAACAGAGACCTCAAATAGCTTCCCTGAGGTCACACAGCTTATAATCAGAACTGGAATTGAAACTCCAGGCTGGCTTCAGACCTGCCTCTCTCTCCCTCTTTAAGATGCTTTGGAAACCCAGGGTGGAAGCCTGTATGTTGGATAGGTGGTGCCTTCAACTCTGTCCTCCCATCACCACAGGGGTGGCACATAGCAGGGAGCTGATGGAGCTAAACTGACACTGTTTAGCCGCCTAAGCCTCCTCCCTGGGCCTCATTTTCCTCATCTGTAAATGGGGAGAAAGGCCCTGACTGCCACAGTCTGTGTGAGGCTCCTGTGATCCTATGTACAGAAAGTGCTTGGCGTGGAGCCTGGCACGCAGTGGGGTTGGGCACACAGTGGCCCAGGGGAGCCCCAGGCCTTCACGGATGGGCTGTGTGGGCCTGGACACACCTAGGCCTCCTCACCTGTAAGGTGGGCACCATTGTGCGAGCCCATGTTCTCACCCAGAGGCTCTTTTTTCTCTTCCAGTGGCAGGACAAGAATATGTCGCTTACCTGCTGATCCTCAGGGACACTAGGACCTTCATGCTCGCTTTTGACGTGGACGATGAGAAGAAGTCGGGACTGTCTGTCTATGGTAGGCATGCTTGGCAGCCCCAAGTTCATGCCCCACCTAGGCCTCGCCCACCATTCACCCACCCCTGGGGCTGGGCCCCCAGAACCCCAGCCCTCCCTGCCTCTCACCCGGGCCCCACTGCGTCCCCACTCAGTCTCCTTACTCTTCCTGCAGCTGACAAGCCAGAGACGACCAAGGAGCAACTAGGAGAGTTCTACGAAGCTCTCGACTGCTTGCACATTCCCAGGTCAGAAGTCCTGTACACCGATTCAACGAAGGTAAATGCAAGGGATTGGGCAGTGCCCACCTTGTCCAGTGCCCACCTTGGGCAGCCTCAGAGCCCCGGAGTGGGAGAGCTGCCAACCATGGCTGCACAACCGGACAGATCTGCTTTTAGGCACCTGCCTCACTGTAGGAACAGCTGAGCTCTACAGACGCCAGGGGTGGTGGATGACAGCCCAGGAGGGAGAAGTCCCCGGGAAACCAGGGCGGATCTCAAAGCTAACAGGAGGAAATAGTGTGAGCCAAGGTGGCAGGGGTGGGGGGGATTGGCAACTGGAGGAGACACAATATGGGGAGTTACCACCTACAGATGCCTCCCAAACCCCGGGCTTTCACCCCATCTCCACTCCCTGCTCAATTCTTTTTTTTTTTTTTTTTTTTTTGAGATGGAGTCTCACTCAGTTGCCAGGCTGGAGTGCAGTGGCAGGATCTCAGCTCTGCTCCCGGGTTCAAGCGATTCTCCTGCCTCAGCCTCCCACGTAGCTGGGGTTACAGGCATGCGCCACCATGCCCAGCTAATTTTTATATTTTTAGTAAAGACAGGGTTTCACCATGTTGGCCAGGCTGGTCTCGAACTCCCGACCTCAGGTGATCCACTCACCTCGGCCTCCCAGAGTGCTGGGATTACAGGCATAAGCCGTCATGCCCAGCCCCCTGCTTATTTTTAGTACCTGTGCAGTGGGGAATTGATACTGCGGTTTTCAGTGTCACCCGCACTGCAGCACGGCCAGAATCACCATCCCGATTTTTGCTACAAATGCGAATTACTGTGTAATGAGCTCCTTAACACTTTTCTTTAAATCTGTGTTTGAAGTCTTGCCTTGGTGTGGCCCCATGCCCTAATATCTGTGAAATCACAGTGCCGATGAGCTGGTTCCAGGTTTTAAAACATACACATGCAGTACTTCCATGACTAGTCAAAGAAAAACAAATTCCACCCACTTGCCACCTGAGAGCACCACCAGTGGTGTGACCTGCCCCCCCACCCCCAGCTCCAGGATCCTGGGACAGGGCTTAGAAACACAACCACTGTAGTCAGCTCACCCGATCCACAGCCTGGCACCCGTGCTGTCTGGCTTGGGAGCCTCGAATGGGCTCCATGGCCACCCTGAGCCTCAGTTACATCATCTGCATAGTAGTGGCGGTGGTGAGGAATTCAGGAGATGCAGCGTAAGGGTCCTGCGGGTCCTAAGTGCTCAGTCAATGCCCGTGGTTCTTAAGGGTCTGAGCCCCCATTTTAGAGGCAAATAAGCTGAGGCTCAGAGACAGAAAATGACTTGCCCAAGATCACCCAGCTGGGAAGTGACAGTGCCAGGGTTGGAACGCTGGTTGAGCTGGTTCCACAGGCCAGAGCTCATTCTGCGTGCCCCTCCCAGAAGACCTCCCACCCTTTCTCCGTCCCTCTGCTTCCCCCTCACCCCACCTCCCCACTGCCTTCTAGGATTTGTGTGAGCCGCTGGAGAAGCAGCATGAGAAGGAGAGGAAACAGGAGGAGAAGGAGTCCTAGCAGGACACAGTCTTGGATCAGGACAGAGACTTGGGGGCCATCCTCCCCCTCCAACCCAGCACGTGTACCTCAGTTCTTTCCCTCACTTGCATCAATAAAGCTTCTGTGTTTGGAACAGCTCGGTTGTTAGTCATTTGTTCATTCATTCATTCTGAAGCCTGCCCTGAATTGGACCCTGGCTGGGCACTGGATAAGACGCTGTCCCTGGTGGAAAGAGCCTCACATGTGCCAGGACAGATGATGACAGGCACTGAGTGCTGTGGGAGGCCAGCACTGTAGGAAGATAATTTCTTCTGCAGGGTGGAAATCTAGAAAGACTTCCTGGAAGGGGCATCTGAACCAATCTAGAAAGATAAGGAGCATAATACAACCTGCTGTTCCTGTGTACAATGTGTGAAGATCAAATCAGGGTCATGAACATTTTCACCTCAGTTGCCATTTCTTAGTGTTGGGAACATTCAATATCACACAGTACCTATAGATATGTACATTATGTGTCCATTTAAAGTAATACAAGCAAAGAAATATAGCTTTTTTTTTTTTTTGAGACAGAGTCTTGCTCTGCGGCCTAGGCTGGTATGCAGTGACGCAATCCCACTTCACTGCAACCTCTGCTGCAAGCAATTCTCCTGCCTCAGCCTCCTGAATAGCTGGGACTACAGGCGCGTGCCACTACGCCCCACTAATTTTTGTATTTTTAGTAGAGATGGGGTTTCACCATATTGGCCAGGCTGGTCTAACTCCTGACCTCGTGATCCGCCCGCCTCAGCCTCCCAAAGTGCTGGGATTCCAGGCGTGAGCTGCGCGCTCGGCCCACACATGTGAATTTCTAAACTGAGACTACTGTAAGGCCTTTCTCCTAACAGCAAGATTGTAATAAAACTTTAGTCATGAAAAAACAAAAAAACTTTCTGTTCCTCCTGCAAGCAAGGAAATGAGAGGATGCATTTGAAAAACCTTGGGGCAGAAGACCCTAAACAGGAGTGGAGGTGTGATATGGTTTGCCTGTGTCCCCACCCAAATCTCATGTGGAATTGTCACCCCCATGTGTTGGAGGTGGGTCCTGGTGGAGCTGATTGGGTCATGGGGGTGGTTTCTAATGGTTTGGCACCATCCCCCCCCCAGTGCTGTTTCTCATGAGATCTGGTTGTTTGGAAGTGCGGAGCACCTCCCTCTTCGCTGGCTCTCTCCTGCTGCCTTGTGAAGAAGGGACTTGCTTCCTCTTTGCCTTCCACCATGATTGTAAGTTTCCCAAGTCCTACCAGTGGTACTTCCTGTTAAGCCTGAAGAACTGTGAGTCAATTAAACCTCTTTTATTTTTTTTTCATAAACTACCCAGTCTCAGGTAGTTCTTTATAGCAATGTGAGAACAGACTAATCCAAGGTGGATGGGGTGGGGAGAGTTCATGGCATATGGTGCCAATCATAAGGACTTTATTTCACTATTACCATGACCATTGGGGGGCACATTGGGGGACCAGGCTGGAGGCAGGAAGGCCTAAGTGAAGGCTGCTGTGGACATCCAGTCCAGAGGCGGTTGCCTGGCCAGGCAGGGCAGGGAAGGGTTAGAGTGATGGAGAGGACTTGGGGCCCAGGCCAGACGGGCTGGGTGTCTCCATGGAGGTGTCCTCCATGGAGGATGCCCACCTGGGAGGCCCAGAGGAGGCAACACTTAAGGGTGAGGCCAGTCCCTGGAAATCAGCTGACATCTTGCAAATGTAGAGCCCCGAGGTGGAGCCAAGCCCAAGACACGACCCACTCAGTGACACATGCCACGAAGGGCTGGCCTCACCCAGACCTCGGGGCTCACGATGGACAGCCTCTTGTTACGTGAGGGAAGCAGCACCCTTCCAGTGGCAGAAAAGTTGGGCTGAGTTGTTAGAGCAATTCTGCGTGTGCAGCTGCCTATGCCACCCAGGGTGACAGGACCATTAGCCCAAAGCCCTGACACTCAGGGGTCCAGTCCTGTGTCCTCAGGTACCACTCCCCTTTGTATCTCCTGTCCCAACAGCCAAGCTCCACAGGCCCAAGACCCCAGCACCCTTTGCTCAGCACCCAAACCACTGCTGTGTCCACAACACGGAGGCTAGGGATGCCGTGCTGATGTCCTTAGAAGGCAAGTGGACAAAGCAGCCTCTGGGGCCCCAGAATGGCCTGAAACTGAAGGTTCAGAACGTACAAGAACATGGGGGTGGTTTCTAATGCTTTAGCATCATCCCCTGAGTGCTGTTTCTCATGAGATCTGGTTGCTTAAAAGTGTGTAGCCCTTCCCCCTTCGTGCTCTCTCTCTCTCTCTCTCTCTCTCTCTCTCAATCTCTCTCTCTCCTGCTGCATTGTGAAGAAGGGACTTGATTCCACCATGATTGTAAGTTTCCTGAGGTCTCCCAGCCATGCTTCCTGTGAAGCCTGTGGAACTGTGAGTCAATTAAACTTCTTTTTAAAAAATAAACTACCCAGTCTTTTCCATTTCAGTATTACCTTCAGTGAGACACCATTTTCAACCCTACTGAGGAGGATCTGCTGAAAAAGGAAACAGAAATGAGTCGTGGTGGGCAGGACAGGGAGAAGCGAGGGAGGCGAGAAGTGAAGGTGGAAGGAAAACCCACAGAAAGCAGCAGTAGGAGGTGAAGAGAAAAAAAATCATGGGGGTATAGGAAGCAAAAAACATACATTACAAAGAATGTGGACTTTGGACTCAGACCAATGTGAGTTCAAACCCAGGCTCTCTCCCGAACCAGTCTGGGCAGATGGCCCAGTGGAACCTCTCTCCTCATCAGTAAAAGGGGGGGCATGGTAGGGTCTTGAGGGCTAGCATGTGGGCTGTGTGAAGCAGGACAGGCCCAGCGCTTAGCACAGGGATCAGGGGCTAGGAGGTGCTCCCTAAATGGCAGCTGCTGTTCGCTGTTGAAGGAGCACTGGGGAGAGTCAAGGTCCACACTCTCATAGATGCCAACCCAACGTGAGCCACATCAACATCTTCGGCCTCAGTCAAAAGGGACTTGGCTAGGCAGCCCTACCTCAAAGCCCCCTGCAGCTGAAAGATTTATGATTCTTAGATACGCAGATGGGAAAAACTGGAGAAACGGAAGCCACCAGAGGGAGGCAGGCAGGCACCCAACAGGTCTCCTGGGAAAGAGTTGGGCTGGGCATCAAATCTTCCACCCCATAAACTTGACTTTAGAAGGCAAAAGGTTTTTTTGTTGTTGTTTTTTGTTTTTTAGATGGAGTCTCACTCTGTCACCCAGGCTGGGGTACAGTGGCCCGATCTCAGCTCACTGCAACCTCGGCCTGCGGGTTCAAATGATTCTCCTGCTTCAGCCTCCCGAGTAGCTGGGACCATAGGCACATGACAAAATGCCCGGCTCATTTTTCTACTTTTAGTAGACACAGGGTTTCACCACGTTGGTCAGGCTGGTCTCGAACTCCTAACCTCGTGATCTTGCCACCCCAGCCTCCCAAAGTGCTGGGATTACAGGCGTGAGCCACCATGCCCAGCCTAGAAGGCAAAGTTAATGACACACACCACAGACACACATGGCTCTGGGTATTTTTTTTGTCTTCTTTCTTTTTTTTAAGATCAATATTCATTCTTCATTTGCCCTTGTAACGAAAATAGATTTTTAAATGCCTCAAATATACAAACATCATTGATGCACACACATTCCAGAAATGCAGAGGTATGTGCTGCCATGGGGTGGGGGTGCGGGAGGCAGCCTAGCCTTATGGCCACAGACCGTGCCCCAGCCCAGGCTTGGCAGGTAGCTGGCCACTGATAAATGCCACTGGGATCCTAGGAGAAGCTGGGGACCTTGCGTGAGGTACTGAGAGGGACTACAGTGGACGGCGTCCTGGGTGCTTTGTAGCTTGCCTCCATCCCAGCAGGCCTGCGGGGAAGGCCTCTGCTGCCATGGAGAAGCTGGAGGCATGTCAGCCTGGGGCTCTGACATCGTAAAATGCCCCACTGACTGCCAGTCACTAGGAGAAAGGTCTCCAGCTGTGCCCTTCCAGAGGTGCTTGCCCCAGAGTGACTGGTCACATGGGGGACAGGTGTGCTCCAGAAACCGTACGCCTTTCCTTTCTTGTCTGGCCTCCTAAGGAGGACCCAAGATCAGGAAAACTCCCCAGTTTAAAAAAATATCTGTCCATCTGTATATAAAATGCCTATTATTAGCTGCAGGTGGACACGTGCAGGACTAGGAGAGACTGTCAGAGGCTCTGCCCGGACGTAGGCGGGCCTCGCTCACAGCACCTCTGTGAGGGGCAGGTGCTCCTGGAAAGTCACATCTCTTGGTGATTGAGCTGGCACCCCCTCCACTCGGAAAGCACAGGGACTGAGCAGGCGGGGTCTGTGCTGGAGGGATACTCTCCTGGTGAGAAACTATGCGGGCCTTCCGGGCCTCAGCAGCTCCAGCCCGCGCCTGGCCTGGCAGCCACCTGCCCACCCACCCACTCATCTGTCTCTGGGCCCCCAGTGAAGTCAGAAGAGGCAGGAGCCCCGCAGGCTGTGAGCCTGGCGCAGGTCGGCGGACAGCGAGCGGCTCATCTGCCTGGTGGTGGAGCGGACGCTCTCGGCAGCCTGCACGGCCCGGCTCAGGGCCTTGTTGAGCTCCTCCAGGTCGCCCAGGTCGAGCTGGATGGAGTGCCGGTGCCCCTGGGCTGGCGGGGGAGAGGCTGTGGGGGGCCACTCGGCGGCTGGTCGGGCTGAGGTAGGTCCTGCGGGCGCATAGTACCTGCAGGGAGAAGTGAGTGGGCTCATTACACGTGGGGAGGCTAGGGACGAGCCAAGGAGCACCGCGTGTGGGGTCAACCCCCTTCTACATCCCAGCTGGGCCGCTGGGCCCTACTCTCTGGGTCTCTCAATTTCTCTACCTCTAAAATGGGAATAATGGGCACACATTAAGGGATTTCTTGGAAAGATGAAGGAAGATAACAACACGTGTGCCTGACCCAGAACAGGTGTTCCAGGACAGGAAGTTCAATCCACCTGTTCATCTCACAGTGATTGACTGCCCATCTAGTGTGCCAGGCTCTGGGGTTACAGTGGGACGAGAAAACATGGACTCCTGCAACCTTCTTGGAGCCGGATCTTGGGAAGCCCAGGGTCACCCCAGGCTTGACAGCAAAGCCCCCTCATTGGAGAATATCTGGGAGTTCCATTTGCCAAGCATGGGGTGCTGGAGAAAGGCAATAATAGTAATAATAATAGGAATTCTGCAGGAGCGGGAGGGTCTGGCCCCAGGTATCCTGGGAAGGGAGGGGAAGGACATCCTTCCCAGCCCAGTCCTACAGGAATGTGGGGTGTGGTTTTAAAGTGCTGTGGGAATGAGCTGACAAGCCTATTGAGATGAAGCACGGATTTCCTTAAGAAGTGACAGTGGCATCTATCAGGGCCACTAAGTTTAGGGTTCCAGGAAACCAGCAGTGGGAAGAGGGGGTGTGGCCTCTGCATTGTTGAATAAAGCATGTGTGGCAGGGGAGGGTGATAAAGGGGCACAAGTTTAGGAGGCCTTGGCGGAGTCACTCACTGGCATCTCACTTGGCACACTGTGAAGTCTGGCTTTACTCCTGAGCACCCACTTTCTAAGTTACACTACTGTCCAGTGTGTAACAACAGATGATCCAAACAGACATTCCTCCAAAGGAGACATTCAAACAAACGATACACACGTGAAAAGATGTGCACCATCAGCCAGCAGGAAATGCAAAGTGAAACCACTCCACACACCTAAGCTGGCTAAAATCAAAAAGGACAGATAGCGACCAGTGTTGACAAGGGTGTGGAGACACTGGAACCCTCCGCACTGCTGGTGGGAATGTAAACGGTGCAGCCGCTGTGGAGGACAGTCTGGCAGTTCCTCCAACAGTTGAACCCAGAGCCTAGCCCAGGTACCCAGGTACCACCTGGTGCCTTTATCTTTATTTTACAGATGAGCAAAGTGGAGCTCAGAGACGCTAAGTGAGTCAGGAGGCAGAAGAACATGCCGGCCTTAGCAGCTCAGGCCCTGGCGGCCCACCCCAAATGCCAATCATTCTGCTAGGCTAGCCATGTGACTCTGGACAAGCTAAGTCACTTTGCAAGGCCTCTGTTTTCCCACCTAAAACAACCACAGTTAGCAACCTCTCAGTTCAGAGCCCATGGAAAATTCAGGTAAAAAGCCTGGCACTTCCAGGCCACGGTAAGTGTTCTATAAATGTGAGCTCCTAAGACCCAGGGTCAGAGAGCTGGAAGGGGCAGCCATGGGTTCGCACCCAGCCCTGACTCTCCCCGTATCTCTAACCTGTGCTAACTGGCAAGCAGCAGATGTTGATAAAAATAATCTGAACTGAATGAATGGGCTTCCCCGATCCCATAAACAGCAGCCTGCACTCCTTCCTCTAGGGATAGTCTGGTGTAAGTAACTACAGAGGCTCCTCAAATTACAAGGGGGTTACGTCCCTATAAACCCACCGTAAAGTCGAAAAATCATAAATTGAACCATTGTAAAAGCGGGGACTGTCTGGACTGGGTTCTCATACACCCCCACCTTCTGTTAATTTGATGGCCAGCTTGGCCTGAAAGTTACCCAAAACTCTCCCTAGGGCAGACACTGAAAAAGTCCCTCTGGGCTGGAAAGCCTTGGCTGCAGGGCCTATGGGGCAGCTGCCCAGCAGGGGGCAGCACAGGCCCACTCCACTTTCCAAACTGCACTGGCCTCAGCCACTGAGCCCGCTCAGTCCTGCTGACCAGCAGCTGGAGAAACTTCAGGATGCCACCAGCCCACATTCTAGCAGCATTAGAAGCACCATTGTCATTGGCCAACTTCTATGTATTATGGGCTTTCCATGCATTAATTCATTCAATCCTCACCACAACCCATTTTGCAGAGGAGGAAACTGAGGCATAGGTATAACCCACCCATCCTAACTTGGAAACAGCAACCTGGTTAGTTCTGCCTACAGGCCAGAGCCTGGAAGAATGTGGAATGGGGCCTCGGGAGAAGTAAAGACTCCATGGTGAATTCCAGGCAAAACCTTTCCCGCCCAATGAGTCGGAACATGGGCAGGCGTTCTCCCCCATGTCTGCTGGAGGTCTGGGCATGCGGCACGGGGCCTCAACGTTGCTGGAGTGGAAGATCCCTTAAGTACTTGCTCAGACTCAGCTAAGAGGGCAGCAAGAAAGGACATTTACAGACCAGGCATGATGGCTCGCGCCTTGTAATCCCAGCTCTTTGGGAGGCCAAGGTGGGCAGATCACCTGAGGCCAGGCGGTCAAGATCAGCTTGGCCAAAGTGGCAAAACCCCTTCTCTATCAAAAATACCAAAATAATTAGCCGAGTGTGGTGGTGCATTCCTGTAGTCCCAGAGGCTGAGGCATGAGAATCGCTTGAACCTAGGAGGCAGAGGTTGCAGTAAGCCAAGATGGCACCACTGCACTCCAGCCTGGACGACAAATCAAGACCCTATCTCAGAAAATATTCATAAATAAAAAAAATTTTAAAGCACATTTATAGGCCTGGTCCCCGAATAGAGAACAGGGCTGGATGGCGCCTGGGGTCCCTGCTCCACCAAGCACCAGCCCTCCCCGTGACTCAGGCCCTCACTGCCCACACTTACAGGCTTCTGGCAACACAGGCACTGAAGGTGTCAGTCCCAATCGACCCATTTCCCAGCAAGAGAAGCAGGCAGAGAAGCAGCTGCTGACAGCTGAAGACAAGAAGATAGGTTTCCTACTTCCGGGGTCTGGGTTTTGGTCCCCTGCACAATCCTATCATCTTGAACCCAATTTTACTCCTTTTTCTTCCTATTAGTGACCAGGCTGAGCAATAGCAACATTCTCTGGGATGGCAAAGCTACTGTGTGCTCAGGAGGGAGCATGTGCTCACCCGGCACCACAAACTCCACATACATCTCATCCAGCTCCTGCCCTGTGCCGCACTCAATCCTCACACACAGAATTAAATACACGGTTCAGATTCTTCCCCCATTTAACAGATGGGGAAGTTGAGGCTTGGAGAGGAAGTGACTTTGCCAGGGCCACAGTGCTACTAGGGGGCAGATGGGACTCCAACGTCACTCTGGCCAGCTCCAAACCAAGCCACTTCCGTCTTGGCTTCCCTGCCTCTCCTGGCTTGACTGACGTTATGTCCAGAATCTATGCAAAAAGTCCTACAATATACCCGACCAGGACTCCTCAAAGCTGTCCACGTTATCAAAAACAAAGAACTGTGGGAAACTGTCACGGCCGAGAGGAGCCTAATGAGGCATGACAATCACACACCATGTGGGACTGTGGATGGGATCTTGGGATAGAAAAAGGGCTTTGGAGGAAAACGGAGGAGGCCTGAATAAACCATGGACTTCAGTTTCTAATAATGTATGAACAGTGCTTCACTGGCGTAGCCAATGTGCCGATGTAAGATGTTAACAACAGAGGAAACTGTGCAGGAGTGAGGAGGTGTGTGGGAATCTCTCTAGACTAGCTGCTCAATTTCCTTATAAATCAAAGCTGTTCTAAAAAATAAAGTCTATTTAAAAAACAACAGTGGTCATCACTTACTTGCTGAGAAAACCCACAAGGAAAAGGGAAGATGGTTAGGATTCTCAGTCTCCACAAAGTTAGAAGCTCCCAGAGGGCAGAGCCCTCCCTCTTCCTGGTTCCCTTCACTGCTGGTCCCAGGGCTAAGCACTCTCCTTAGTACTTGGGTTTGTTGAGTGACTATGTAAGTGCTGGGCTCCTGCTGCGTATTATCCACGCAGCAATAAAACACAGGAGGAGTGCACTGCATCTCAGCCGCCCCACACAGGTCTGAATGCTAACATATTCAGTGAGCTAAACAAAGGGGCTGGGAAGGTCGGAATGAAAGGCTCTTACACAGCGGCTGGTGGATAAGGCATGACAGGCACCGAGGAGATGTAGGCAAAGGCCGGAGGGGCTGGTGCTGGGGGTGCAGCCGCCAGGTACCACAGTCCAGGGGGTGGGCATGGTGACGACCCCGCCTGCTTGCCCCTCTGCTTGGGGCTGGGAGTTGACGGTGCTTTTCTTCTCGTGGTGGCCTTCTCTGCCCCTACCAGGGAGGGAAGAGCAGAGAGAGACAGAGTCTGACCACTTGGCCAGATGCAGCCAAAGATGCAGGGTCCACCCAGCCCTTCCCACGTGAGAGCCAGACAGGCCCTCCGCTGTGAGACTCCACGCTGGGGAGGCCTCTCTTTGGGGAACAAATCCTCTGCCCCGATTGCTCTGTCCCAGACGGGGAGAGCAGCCGCCCCAGCTAAACTCACCCAGGTCCCCAAACCCTGGTCAAGGAGAGCTGAGGGTCTGGCTAAGAGAAGAAATGAAGCGTTTGTCCCTACCAGAGGTGGCTGAGCCTGGGCCATCTGCCTCCAGGGGAGACCCAACTCGACCACACAGGGGACACTGAAGGGTATCAGCAGGAGGTGGTCCCAGTGGGTCTCCTGTGGCAGCACCGCCTGGAAGAGGAGGGAGAGATGTCAGGGGAGGATTACGTCTAAATCATCAGATCGGCCTTCTGCAGTGGACTCCTCAGGTCCACTGTGGAGGGGACAGGCTGCCTCCATCTGGGTGACGATAGTGACCACAACCATGACAGTGAGAGCAAGCATTTGATGAGCCAGGCCCTCTCATTATTTTATCAAATCCTACAAGCCATTGGGCTAGCTACTGTCTTCCTCCTCCCCCCGCCAACTTTACAGATGGGGAAACTGAGGCTCCATGACATCAAATAATTTGCCAAGGTCTCAGAGCTGGGAAGCAGTGGTCCTTGGATCGTAAGCCTGGGCTCTCCCAAATGCAGCCCACCTCCATTTCCCCCTACCCACAGTGAGACAGACCCATTCTCCACCTGTCAGTGTCCCAGAACACGCCCCGGGGGAACCAGGGATGTTAGTAGAGGCCTATGGGAGCAGAGGAGAGTGGGCACCATTGTTCTCTTCCCACACAAATCCCCAGTGCCACACCTGGGTGAGTTCCAGGGCTGCTCTGTTTCTCTTTCATGCCTTGGCTCAACCACCACTCCCTCTGGGAAGCCCTCCCACCCCGCCAGGCAGAGTCAGGCACCCTCCAGCCCTGCTTGTGTTCGCCTATCCCACCTCTGGCCACTCTGCCTTGTGTTCCTGGGGGACAGGGCCCAGGGCCCCATCGGGATGGGTGCTGAAGGAATGAATGAATGAATGCAGGACTCTAATGCTAGCACAGGTAGGGCATAGTGGTAAAGAGGTGGGGCTCTGCAGTCACAAAGACCTGGGTTCAAATCCTGTTTCCACCACCACTTGTAAGCTGTGAGCTGTTGGGCAAGTTACTTAATCTCTCTGAGCCTTGCTGTCCTTGCCTATAACATGGATATAATAGTACTGAGTATTTACTTCACAGAACTGTGAGGATTAATGTATGCAAAACCCTTAACATGACACCCTCTATACAGAGGGACTTAATAAACAGCAGCTTGTTATCATCAGTCATTATCATCACCATTGCTTGAAAAGGCCTAGAAACCATCTCTTCCAATCCTTTCATTAGAGATGTGGTGGCCAAGGCACAGAGAAGTCAAGGAACTGGCCTAAGGTCATGCAGCAAGTCAGTGGCGGAACTGGGACTAGAAGCCATTGCCTGAATTCTCTGATCTCTTGGGCAGATCCAGCCACTCCTCCCTGTGGGCTTGGGGGAAAGTATGAGGGGCGAAGGGAGGGTGGAGGGGAGAATAAGGCGTAATCACTGACGCCAGTTCCCCTGCTGCCTAGAGCCCATCTATCAGGACCCTTCGGGAACTTGTTAAATCAAGGAGGTGGCTTCAGGCAACAGCGCCTGGAGCAGCAGATGAGATGACAGGACACCCAGAAAAATCCTGTTCCCTGGTCTGTCCCTGTAACCCACTGCTGAGTTCAGGGCAGGCCAGATCTGGTCCCGTGCACACTTCCCTGAGGGCAAGAAGCTGCAGTTGCGGCTGCCTGGGACAGATTTCCAGGTACCATTCCTTACCTGCATTCTGGGTCCTGACGGGCCGGCAGTGGGGACAGGAGACTGTGCCATTGCCTTTTGGGACCGCCTTAGGGGACAGAACATGGTATTCGTGGCCTGGGGAAAGGAATCAGAACTGTCAGTATCAGCCCTCTAGATGATGCAAAATTGAGGAGGATTCTGGAATAATGATCTTTTTCCTCTTCCTCCAAATGGTTATAATAGTCTCTGTGTCTCTCTCATGTGCGCACCTGTGAGTGTGCATACACACATCATGTGTAAAATATGTATATATATGAGTATGACTGACATACATATACACATATATGTCAGCACACATTTTTGTGTCTGTTTATTGCAAGCTTTTTCCAGATGCCTATTCTGTTTCATCTCAGATCCCAGAACCAGATGACATCCAGTAGCAACCAACACACCCAGGCTAAGTCAGGACTGGAAGGCAGGCCAGGAAGAAATGATAAGCAAAGCAACAATAAGAAATTAACAAGTGATGCTGTTCCCCACACCCCAACTTGCTGGTTTGGATCTAATGGCTCGGGAATGGGGTCAGTGGCGTTTTCACCTCCATGCTGAGTGGCCGTAATGTGTGGATAAACGTAGCGCCCATTTCACAGGCCTGTAGGGAGGACTGAATGGGGCCGTATCCACGCCGTGCTCCGCCCAGTGCCTGGCAGATGTAAAGCACTTGATGTTATGAGAAAGCTGGATGGACTGTGGCCTTCTCACCCAGCCCACCACCTCCTGCCTATCCATCCCTGAGCTTTAAACAAGGCCTTCTATGTGACACCTGAAGCCACGGTGGAGAGGTCTCATCATCTCATTTCCCTCCTGTGCTGTTCTGGCTTTCTGGCACTGAAGGTCATTGCTATTATTTTCCCCACGCAACAGATGTGGAAACTGAGGGTCAGAGAGGCTCACAGCCACTTTCTGTGAGACTGACTTCAGAGTCCGGTTTTGACTTGTATACTGTCTTCCTCTCATTGTGTTAGAAGCACTTCTCCAGGTTGAGCTCACCTTTAAGGGTTGAGATCACCTTTAAAGGCTGCGCAAAACCTCATCCAACAACATCATCTCTCTTTCCTTTTGCTAGTAAATCCACAGAGAGGTTGTCCGGTGAGCTGGGAGGCGCTCCTGCAACTCTCGCTTCTAACTCCTTGGTCTCTGTTGACTCCCTCACTATGCTCCATGGAGCCGAGATGTGCCTCTGCCTTCCTGCCTTGTCCTCAGAATCTGAGGTCAGCAGCCCTCCCTCCTCCGCAAGGTGTCAGTGAGAGATGTTGCCTTTACCATAATTACCTATTGGTTATCGTCTTCTCTGCTACACAGTCAGATTCATGAAGGTGAGAACCATATACATATACATATATATATATATATATATATATATATATTTTTTTTTTTTTTTTTTGAAATGGAGTTCCACTGTCACCCAGGTTGGAGTGCAGTGGTGCAATCGCAGCTCACCGCAACCTCTGCCTCACAGGTTCAAGCAATTCTCGTTCCTAAGCCTCCCAAGTAGCTGGGATTACAGGTGCCTGCCACCTGTGCCTGCCACCACACCCGGCTAATTTTTTTGTATTTTTAGTAGAGACAGGTTTTTGCCACATTGCCAGGCTGGTCTTGAACTACTGATCTCAGGTGATCCTCCCGCCTTGGCCTCCCAAAGTGCTGGGATTACAGGCATGGGCCACCATGTCCGGCCCATATATATTTTTTTTTAAATGTTAAGCACTTGAAATGCTACCATGTGTCATCTCAAGTCTACTCTGTGCCAGGTGCCGACTTCCTGAGATACAGGTGCCCTCTGGAAATGAGAACTTGAAGGAAGCCAGGTGTACTCAATGGTATATGCAAATGGTATACCCAAGTCAGTGTCCACCCTGTATGCTCTGAGCTGGGAAAGAGCAGGTGATCAGAAACTAATTTAGGATCGACCAGCTGAACAGACTTCCCAGAACCAAGCGTGGGCCCTAGTGAAGGGGAGGCATCAGAAAGCCTTTGCTGAATGAGTGAATGAATGAATAAACAAATGCACAGAGATTCATGAAGACAATGCTTCCTGCTGGTTTTTATATCATGGAACAGACAGAAAATGATATTTGAATGACCCACTGGGCATATGGAAAAAGCTTCTCATAACAGAGGAGACCTCCGCCCCCACCAGGGGCTGCACCCATCCCGGCCCTCCCTCCTGACCTACCTGTGTATTGGCCCCGGAAGGTGACCCTGTCTGACCATCCAGCACTGCCACCCCCACTCTTTCTGTCCCGCGCTGCCCGTGGACTGTCCTCAGTGGTCCTGCTCTTCTCAGAGAACAGTGGCCGGGGGGGCAACTCAGAGTCTGAACCTGGGGTGGAAAAAGTAGGGCATCAGAGGGGGCAAGGGGTGGGGGTCACATACCTCAAGGAGTGGGTGTATCATGAGTTCAGGCTCTGGGGCGGATGTCTGGGTTTTAATCCCCAATCTGCCCCTTAGGAGTAACAGCTGACATTTCCAGAACCCTGCCCCCATGCCAAGCGCTAGTCTAGACACTGTGTGTGCTGTGTCGGGTGCCTTCACAGCAATCCTATGAGGTGGACACTTTATAACTACATGGTGAGCTGTCCCTTTAACTGCTCAGAGCAGGTAAACAACTCGGCCAAGGACAAGTGGAGGGAGCTCGGCTGATCCTGGCTACTGACTCCAGGGCCTGGATCCTTCAGCACGTCCCCCCCGCTCCCTGGGCTTCGGCATCCTTATCTGTGGAATGTGGATAATACGACCATCTTGCAGTGGAGGTTAAGCAAGATGGCAGCTACAAAGCCCTTACAGACCCCCTGCACACAGTAGGTGTGCCGTACATTAGAAGTGCACTGTGCTGGTGGGGCGCGATGGCTCACACCTGTAATCCCAGCACTTTGGGAGGCCAAGGTGGGCGGATCACCTGAGATCAGGAGTTCAAGACCAGCCTGACCAACATGGAGAAACCCCGTCTCTACTAAAAATACAAAAATTAGCCAGGCCTGGTGGCACATGCCTGTAATCCCAGCTACTTGGGAGACTAAGGCAGGAGAATCACTTGAACCCAGGAGGCGGAGTTTGCAGTGAGCCGAGATCGGCCATTGCACTCCAGCCTGGGTGACAAGAGCAAAACACTGTCTAAAAAAAATTGAAGTGCACTGCGCTTCACAGCACTATGATATCCTAAAACAGATGCACAAAAACCCTTCTCCAAGTTTCCTTGAATGCTGTTGCTGTGGTCCCTGACCACTGAGCCAACATGCTCAGACTGTGGCCTCCAGAAATCGGCCTTGGCAGGTGGTCACTTACTCAGGGACAGTCGGGGCACCTCCCGAGGCACTGAGGAAGACCTGGCTCGCCGCCTTCCTGCGGAAACCGTCTGCTCTTCACCTCTAGGCTCACCGGACAATCTCTCTGTGGATTTACTAGCAAAAGGAAAGAGAGATGTCATTGGACGAGGTTTTGTGTGGCCTTTAAAGGGATTTGTGAGAAGCTCAGCCTGGAGAAATTCTTCTAACACAATGGAAGGAGAGTATAAAAGTCAAAGCCAAAGACTCTGAAGTCAGTCTCACAGAATACGGCTCTGAGCCTCTCTGATCCTCAGTCTCCCCATCTGTCAAATGGGGATAATAAGAGCAATTACCTGAGGGTTATGAAAAGATGAATGAGAAAATGTTCATAAAACTCTTCATCGAGTGCCCTCCCATAGAAACACTCAAAAGAAGCCAGCTGATTTTATGTTATCATCATAAATGAACCAACACCAAATTAGTGGGTGAGAGGGTAGGCATCCTGGCAATGTTCTAACTCTTTGGCTGGGTGGTGGGCCCAGGGATATTCATTGCATTGTTCTCTATTGTTAACACAGAGGTTTATATATTTTTCTGTGCATCAAATCCTCCACAGTGAACAAATGGAACAGTGAATGAATGAATGAGTGAATGAGTGAATGAGTGAGAGAGGGATGTGACAGTGCTTGAGTCCATATGTCTGGGGACAGCCAGAGGCCAGCCAAGACTATCTTCCATGGCTGCCACCAGGACACAGAGGTAGGAGTTTTGAGGTCACCCACCTGCCATAATGGGAGCCCCAGGGGGCTGGGGAGTCCGCTGGCCGGCCGCGGGTCCGGGTGGGGCGGTCAAAGGCAAACGCTGGGTGAGTCGGGCTGTCCTGGGGTGCCCGATGCAGGCTGTCCTCCAGCCGCAGGCGGAGCCGGGACACCTCCTCTTGCAGCTCACGGATGGCCTGGCTGGGGTAGGAGTGGACACAGAAACAAAGAACAGAGGCATGGGGAACCGAGCTGCAGCCACCCCAGAGGGTGCCAGGACGCAGCAGCCTCTGTCCCGTCCCAGCAGGCACAGGGTCTAGCTCTGCTGCCAAATGATTCTAGAACTTTCCTGTGCAACACTTTTCTTGCACACAACTTGACATCCTTTCTGAGTTCATGTCCCTGTGCATTCAGTGAACAGAACAGAACCTCTGAAGTTTCCCCTGCGTGACATACAGGGTCTGAATAGCTATCCAGAAACACCAGTGACAAATTCCTGAGCTGGAGATGAGGACGCAGGAGAGAGAGGGCCCTAGCTACAGTTCACTGTAAAACACCAACCTTCACTCTCTGTCCAGGCGCAGCTCCTTTCCCTACCACTGTGCAAGCCCGTCCCTCCAGACCTAGCAGAAGATGCTTGTCCACTGTCTCCCCGCGCAGACAGTGAGCCGCCAGCAGGCAAGAAGGAAATGGCTTCCTGTCTGATAACCCCTGAGCCCCTGCACCTTGTGGGCGCTCAGGACACAGTACTGCAGAGGATCTGGGCTTTGAGAGGGAGCAGAGTAGAGTGCTGTGCATGGAGAGCAGACAAGGAGACACCTTGATGCTTCCTAGCCCCACCTGTCCCAGGAGGGCTGACTAAGAGCAGGCTGGAAGCGGTCTGCAGGGCTGTAGTAAATCCTGGTGAAACTCCCAACGTGGTCCTACCTCCAGCCGCCAGCATTTAGGGAGTAAACCCTGTTTGCATTTCTCTCCAGTCAGTCCCTGCATCTCCAGGGTCTCCTTTTGTGGGCATTGCTAGGACTGCAGCAGATAATCCTACCCAGACACCCCTCCCCACAAGACTCCTTCTCCCCAACATGGAGCAGCGTTAGAGCTTCAACCTCCAAGCTGTTGCAGGTTCCACATCTATCCCTTGGTCTGGGGTGGGAATTCCCATTGGGGCCGTTCTTGCCTGGTGGCCCCTGGACTGGTGGGTGAGCGTCTCCTGGTGCTGCCTCCAGCAGACATGAGCACTCAGATGAGTGTGTCAGAAGGAGTGCAGGCCTCTTTCTGGCTGTGCCCTAGCACTGAGTGTGTGTGTTCAAGGGCAGTGGGTTCCCTTGGCAATCCCCAGGGAGATGCCTGCTGGTGTTTCTGAGACAAAGCCGTGAGGGCAAGGGGTGGGCGGTGGCTACTGGAGAGTGACATCTCTCCGCCCCCAGTTAACCCCTGCAAGGGAGAGCTCCGGCTCCCAGTCAGAAGGCATTAAAAAAAGGCTCAGTGTGGTGGCTCACATCTGTAATCCCAGCACTTTGGAAGGCCGAGGTGGGTGGATCACCTGAGGTCAGGAGAGCAAGACCAACCTGGCCAACATGGTGAAACCCCATCTCTACTAAAAATACAAAAATTAGCCAGGTGTGGTGGCATGTGCCTGTAATCCCAGCTACTTGGGAGGCTGAGGCAGGAGAATCGCTTGAGCCTGGGAGGCAGAAGTTGCAGTGAGCAGAGATCGTGCCACTGCACTCCAGCCTGGGCGATGGAGCGAGACTCTGTCTCAAAAAAAAAAAAAAAAAAAAGGCTTACCAGTCCGGAGCATGAGTCAGTCACTTGGGTATCTCAGTCTCCCTGATTTAACTCTTTAGTTTCTTGCTGAGTGCCAGCTGGCACTTAAAATTCATCTTTCTTGGCAAACTTACTCCCCCGCCTCTGCACTTGGCATCAGCATCCAGCTAACCGGCCAGACAGAAATCTGAGCCCCTCTAGACCTGCTCCTTCCCTGAACGCCCCTGAAGTTAATCAGCTACCAAGTGTCATGGGCCCAACTTCCAAAATATCTCTCCCCAAATGAATCCCTTCTTCCCTCTGCAGGGGCCTCCCTAGAGAACCCAGGCCCCGTCATCTCTCTTGGATGAGGCAGCCTTCTCAGCAGATTCTCAGCCTGTTCTCACCCTGCTGGTGGACAGAGAACTCCAGAACATCAACCTGCTCACACTACTGCCCTGCTTAAAATCCCCTTCCCTGTCCTCACAGCCTTTGTGCCCTCACGGAACATGCAGTGAACGTCTCCTCTTACCCGTGGCCTTCAGGCAGGATCTTCCACAGGTCTCTCCTACCTACCCCTCTCTTCCTTTACTGCCCAGCACCCCACCACCTCACACTAGAGGATCTGGCTGACCATTTAGCTCCTCACAGGTGATGGGCACTCTCTCACCTCTAGACCTCTGGACATGCCATTCCCTCTGCTGGAGATACTCTTCTACCTCTCTTCCTTCTGATGTCTGCTGAGATACCACTTCCTCCAGGAAGCCCTTCCTGAAGCCTCTAACTGGACTAGATGCTCCTCTATGTTCCCACAGTCCTTTAGTCCTCTGCCATCACGGTACTTATCACAGTGGGGGGGCCACTGCCTGTTTCTTCGTGTGTCCATTCTATAAGATGGTAAGGCTTACGAGGCCTAGGACAGAGTCTTGTCTACTATTGTATTCAAGACTCTGTCCAAGGCCCAGCATACCATAGAGAAACAAGCCTGATGTCAGGGGAGCCTGCAGGGGCAGACTTACTAAACTCAGACAAGGAAGCCAGATGCCAGCAGCTGGACACAACTTGGCACGTGGGCAACATGACAGCGCATCCCGAGATATTCACCCCCTCCCGCAAGGACATGTGAGTGATCATCGACCAAAAGCAACTAAGAGGAGATGTAAGAGAAGCGACCAAGCTATTTTACCATTTCTGTTCAACCAAGGAAATGGAGCTTTCTTAGAAAAAACGCACATGGACCAAAAAAAGAAAGGAAAAACTCAGAAGGCAGTAGCTTCTTGGTTCATACAATCAATGTGCAAGTGGCAGAAGAGACACCCCTGGAAAGGACAGGCTTATCTTGGAAGGGAGATGACGGGGAGAGAGGGGAGATGATTCAGCACCAGAAAGGTGACTGTTTAGGTCAGTTTCCACTGGCTGGAGAAGTGTCCTTGATGCCTAGTCAGTGAGGTCCCACAGAAACCGCCGGGCGCTGGGCGGCAGGACACCTGGGCCCGCATGGTCCCACCACCAGCAGCTGTGTGAGCCGGGCAGGTCTCTACCTCCACCCCTAACACTTCACATCACACTCCCATCTGGATGATGAGCTTGAACCCCCAGGATCCAAGGGTCTGACTTACTCTCGCTCTGCCCTGTTGAGTGGGAAGTTGGGGATGGTCTCTGTTGGTCCACGGGGCAGAGGGGCAGCGGCTGGGGCAGGGGCTGGGGGTGGGCTGATTGTCTTGCTGGGAAGGAGCTGTTCAGAAATCTGCTTATGCCCCTCAAACTCCGAGCCAGGAACCACTAGGAAGGCAGAGAGAGAACCCAAAGTGAGTTTAAGCAGAGAGAAATTCCAAGCTCACACTCGTGCAGGTGGAATGACGGGGTAAACGAAGCGGCAGTGCCCAGTTCAAGGTCACAAAGGAAGCTCCCGATGAGGCCAGTGACCCACACTGACCTCCAAACCAGATCTAAATTTTGCTGGGAATGTGGGTGCTGAGCTGGGCCTGCTCTGCTGTTTCTAACCAGAACCTCTCCTCCCACCCACCATGACACCATCCAAGTCTTCAGGAACTCCCCCTGCAAAGAATTAATTGCTCCTTCACTTGGGTCCCTAAGACTTGATCACCTTACCATGTTGTTCTGGGGCTGGCTTCAGAACCTCCTCTGAAATTATAGTCACCTTTTTCCATGTACAGTATGCGTGTTTCTGGGGAGGGCATTAATAACTCTTAACCAATCTCCCAAAGGGATGGGTGACCAAAGGTTAAAAACCACTCATCTGGCCCATGCATTAAAAGCAATGAACTGGCCAGATACGGTGGCTCACACCTGTAATTCCAACACCCTGGGAGGCTGAGGTGGGAGGATTGCTTGAGCCCAGGAGTTCGAGACTAGCCTAGGTAATATAGAAAGATCCCATCTTTGCTGCAAAAAAACATTATACAAAAAAAAAAAAATTAGCTGGATGTGGAGGTACTCCCCTTTGGTCCCAGCTACTTGGGAGACTGAAAAGGGAGAATCGCTTGATCTGGGGAGGTCAAGGCTGCGGTGAGCCATCATGGCGCTACTGCACTGCAGCCTGGGTGACAGAGCGAGACCCCATCTTAAAAACAATACATAAATTAAAAATAAAAGCAATGAAATCCTTGGAATACTACTCACCAATATATAAAGGAGCTAACTATTGATACATAGAATAATCTAGGTAAATGTCCAGAGAATTATGCCGAGTGAAAAGCCAATCCCTGGGATACTATGTAATCCCAGGTTACATAGTGTATGATTCTATTTATAAAACATTCTTAACATGATGACATGATAGAAATGGAGGACAGATTAGTGGTTACCAGGGGTTAAGGACAGGCCGCAAGCAGGAGGGAAGTGGTGCTGTGAAAGGGCAGCATGGCGCTCCTTGTGGTGATGGGACATTCTGGATCTTCACTGCGTCATTGTCAACATCTGGCTATGACATTGTATTACAGTTTTGCAAGATATTATCATTGGGGGAAACTGAGCAAAGGCACATGGGATCTCTGTGTATTATTTCTTATAACTGCATGTGAATCCACAATTATCTCCAAATAAAAAATTTAATTAAAGGCTGGGCTGCTCTGCAGGTCATTTATAAAAGTACAGTGCAGGCCGGGGGCAGTGGCTCATGCCTGTAATCCCAGCACTTTGAGAGGGCGAGGCCGGTGGATCACCTGAGGTCAGGAGTTCAAGACCAGCCTGGCCAACATGGTGAAACCAAGTATCTACTAAAAATGCAAAAATTAGCTGGATGTGGTGGTGTGTGCCTGTAGTCCCAGCTACTTGGGAGGCTGAGTCATACATGCTGTCTGTTGTTGAACAAAACGTTGTCATGCAGTGCATGAGTGTGTGTAAATAAACACACATTTACATCGGCACAGAAAACAGCTAGCTCACAGCTTCTACACCAAAACGTCGGCACTAATGGTCTCCAGGGTATTTTTTTTCTTTTGTTCCCTTTTGCCCACCTTATCTGTAATTTCAAATTTCCGTACAAGGGACCTGGCTGATATGTTATATCCTAAAGGGTTCCACAAGTTGTTCTGTTTGATGTTTCAATCCACACAGTTCTGGCCAGGCCAGACTCCTGCACTCACCCATCTCTGTGGCCAATGCCCGCTCCAGGCTGCAGTTGGGTACCCTCTGAAGGAGAGGCCCACTTGGGCAGGAGAGATGCCTCTGTGCTCGGCTCCGGGGTGTGCTGGGCTCTGTGGCTCTTCTGGGAACCAGAGAACCCCTGGCCTTGGGGTAGGAGCCTCCATCCCTGGGCACAGATGCGGTGAAGGGCTGGGCTAATGTCCCTGCTGTGCTGGGGGACCGTGGAGGAAGGGACACACGGAGGTCACACAGAGCGAGACGCTCAGGTGGCATCTGAGCCCCTCCACTCGCTAACCCAATGCACTCCCACCCTTTGTGACTTCACACCCCTGGTGGTACCCTATTTCCAAGGACACACACAAACATTGGATGCCCACTTCTTTGTAAACTGTACACTGGCCAACCAATATGTAAAATAATAAAGCTCAATTTATGTTTAGAATACATAAAGACATAAAGAGAGGCCGGGTGCGGTGGCTCACGCCTGTAATCCCAGCACTTTGGGAGGCTGAAGCAGGCAGATCACGAGGTCAGGAGACCGAGACCATCCTGACCAATATGGTGAAACCCTGTCTCTCCTAAAAATACAAAAATTAGCTGGGCATGGTGGTGCATGCCTGTAGTCCCAGCTACTCAGGAGGCTGAGGCAGGAGAATCACTTGAACCCGGAGGTGGAGGTTGCAGTGAACTGAGATTGTGCCACTGCACTCCAGCCTGGCAACAGTGAGACTCCATCTCAAAAAGAAAAAAATAGGACTTCTAATCCTTCCTTTTCATGTACCCTGGGGCTGTCACATCGGCCTCCTGAAGGGCCTGCACCCAGCTTTGGAGGCTCCATCCCTCCACCCTTCAGCCCTGTCCCCTCCGCCTTCTCCCTTCCCTTTGGGTTCCATGTAGCCACCCTGAGTGCCCTTTGTCCTCATCTTCTGTTTACCTCACAGTGCCCTCCCTGTAGTTTTGTTTTTTTTTTTTTGAGACGGAGTTTTACTCTTGTTACCCAGGCTGGAGAGCAATGGTGCAATCTCGGCTCAATGCAACCTCTGCCTCCTGGGTTCAAGCAATTCTCCTGCCTCAGCCTCCTGAGTAGCTGGGACTACAGGCATGCACCACCATGCCCAGCTAATTTTGTATTTTTAGTAGAGACAGGTTTTAACCATATTGGTCAGGATGGTCTCGATCTCCTGACCTCGTGATCTGCCTGCTTCAGCCTCCCAAAGTGCTGGGATTACAGGCGTGAGCCACAATGCCCAGCCCTCCTTGTAGTTTTTATTCATTCATCCATTCAATTGCTCAACAAAAATTAATTTCCCAGTCTGTCGCTAACTGGCTGTATAAGGCTGGACTAGTCACTCCCCTCCCTGAAGCTCTGTCAATAACATGGGAACAAGAAATCATGGTCGGGGGAATGAATGAGGCCCTATGAATGGCCAGATCATCCCTCTTATTCGGGGCCATAACGGGCACTGTGATTCCCAGGCTGTTCCAGGTATGTGGCACTGACAGGACAATGGCGGGATCCCAGGATACCTGATGTGGGAGAGCCGGTGCTCTGGAGTCTGGGTGAGGGGTGAGACTCTGCTTGTTTCTGAGCCCACAAAGCCACTGTCTGTCTCCGGGAACGCCATCCAGGGCTCCTGAAAGAGGCAGTATCCCTTTATGTCTGCGGAAGGTCCCCAAGGCGGCCTGGGAAGCCCTTCCCAAATCCTGGCCTGGGCCTCACCTCCCAGAGGCTCATGCACCAAGGAGGCTGGCCGACCTCCCAGCAGCCAGGCTCTGGGGTGAGGGCCCTCAGGCTCTCAGGCCCCAGCACAAGAATCTGGCTACCAGCAGGGACTCCACACCCCAGGAGGACCCTGAGCGAGTCTTGCCTCCCTGAGAAGTGGCAGCCAGAGCCCTTGGGAGAGACATGGCCGTGGACAAGGACTAGCAAGGGGAGAGGGAGAAAGCCTTATTTCCCATGTCTCCTGGCTTAGGCCTGGAGTCCTATAGTCTTCTCTGACTGCGGAAATGCTCAGGCCCAAGGCATTGGAAAAACAAAACCATCAAATATGCACAGGCCCTACCCACTGGGTTTCATGAACAGCACAAAGAACACAAACAGCAACACGGGTGCCTGCCCTCGGTGAGTTCACATCTAGTGCAGAAATTCCTGATCATGGGCTCATTAGGACTACAGAAGCGTATGTGTGCGTGTTTGTGCGTGCATGCACATGAATGTACATATATGCATTATTGTGTGACAGTCACATTTCCATCATGGTCTGTGACTTTGCGGCAGTGATCTCTGCTCTAAAGGGTGTAGAACTCCCCAGCTGTGATGAGCAGGCTCAGGGACGTACAAGCAATGGGCTCCAAGCTCTCAGAGGAGGAACAAGAGCTCTGGAAGTGTGACAGGATGCGGGTGGCACTGGGCATAAGTCCTGTATGTCAGGTGGGATTGTGGCTGGCAGGGAGGGACAGGAGCAGCAGGTATTCCAAGAAGGAAGAGCACAAGGAAAGACCCAGAAGCAGAAAGTTGAGGTTCTGGGCCCATTCCCCCACGGGGAGACTTACCTCCAGGTGGGGCCCACCGGCTTGGTGCAAAGGCTTCTGTGCAAGGCGCTCAGAAATGCCACTTTCCTCCAGGCTGGTCATACTACTTTGGTGGGATGCTGCAGACTTGGTGCCCGGAGGGTGGGGTGCCCTAGCATGGAGTGGCATGCTAGGGCCTGGAGGGGCTGCCTCAGCCTTGCCCAGGCCTGACATGTGCCCGTCTCTGGCCAGGGATGTCTGGAAACCTGGTGGCTTCACAGATTCCATCTGCTCTGTGGCCTCCCTGGCATGGGAGAGAAGAGCATCATCCCTGAGTTCTGCCGCAGGCCAGGCAGTCCTGACGTGGGGGTTGGCCTGTCTTGTGAGCCAAGCAGTCCAGAACACAAGCTCCAGAGTCAGACACCCCTGGCTGCCCAGCCTGGTTCTGCCACCCCTCTAGCTGTGTGTCCTAGGGCAAGGCACTTCCCCTCTCTCGACCTCACTTTTCTCAACTGTAAAATGTGGATGCCAACAAAACCCACCCAATACACCACGGAGGGAATGCTAAAGCAGCATTTCCCAGACTTGAGGAGTTTACCGTCTTCCCTATTTCATCCATTTCCATAAACTTCCAGCCACTCAAAAGATTTTAGATCACTATTAAAAACAGAAGATCGGGGCTGGGTGCACTGGCTCACGCCTGTAATCCCAGCACTTTGAGAGGCTGAGGCAGGTGGATCACCTGAGGTCAGAAGTTCAAGACCAGCCTGACCAGCATGGAAAAATCCCATTCTACTAAAAATACAAAAATTAGCTGGGAATGGTGGCAGGTGCCTATAATCCCAGTGACTTGGGAAGCTGAGGATGGAGAATTGCTTGAACCCAGGAGGTGGAGGTTGCAGTGAGCCGAGATCACGCCACTGCACTCCAGCCTGGGTGACAGAGCGAGACTCCATCTCAAAAAAAAAAAAAAAAAAAAAAAAAAAAAAAAAACCACAAAACCCAAAACAGAAGATGGGTGTGTTATGTGACAAATAGAAACTAACTTTGAGGATAAATACAAGAAACCTGAACATTATCATATACTACATAGATTCATTTGCCTGCTACAGGTTCTAGGCATGAGGGCGGCTTGCATGCTTTCACTCTCGTCTCTCTCTTTTTCCACAGAAGATCGAGAGAGGCATTAAAGTCACCACAGCACTAACTGAGACTTTCTCCTTTGTATCATTGGAAGGTCAGAAATAGAAAAGGAGAATAATATTTTTTTTTCTTTTTTTTTTGAGATGAGGTCTCACACTGTCACCCAGGCTGGAGTGCAGTGGCCCGATCTCAGCTCACTGCAACCTCCGCCTCCTGGGCTGAAGAGATCCACCTACTTCAGCCTCCCAAACAGCTGAGACTACAGGGGTGTACCACCATGCCTGGCTACTTTTTGTATTTTTTGTAGAGATGAGGTTTTGCCATTTTGCTCAGGCTGGTCTTGAACTCCTGGGCTCAAGTGATGCACCTGCCTTGGCTTCCCCCAGTGCTGGGATTACAGGCATGGGCCACTGTGCTGAGAATACTGTTCTTTAGAGCTGCATCTGTCTTACTGAAAATCATGTCCCACACTACCCAAAATCACTTCAAGGGCTATCAGTGGTAAACACTCCACACCACGAAGAGGCAGGACGGGAAGCCATGTGTAAACTGCGAAGTGCTGCCTTACTCACTCTGACAGTGGTCACCCCTGTGGTTTTAGGGTGGAACTGGACATTCTGCAGGAAAGGCTCAGCGACTTACTCCAGGGGAGCCCCATGACTTTTCTCAGCCTGCACCAGACACTGCCTTGGGAGGACCCCGGTGGCCTCTGCCTTCCCTGAAGCTGCAGCCACCCCATCAACTTCCAAGGAGTCGCCTCCCTCCTCCTCCTCCTCTTCCTCCCCTTCTTCCTCCTCCTCCACCCTCACGGCTTCCGGGAGAGACTTCACACCGAGGGACCTGCAGAAGAACACACAGAGGGGCATGACCTCTGCCCAGTGGGGGACCACCAAGATCCAGCTGCTGGCCGGACACAACAGTCAGGTCCAGGTGGCACTCACCGCTCCAAGAGGCCATGGAGAACTTGCTCCATCTGCAGCTCCTTGTCCCTGAGCAGGGCCGGGGGGTCCTGCAGCCTGTCCTCCACCTCATTGTTGCCAGAGCTCACCTCGACATTCACATGCAGTGGGTAGGGGCCAGTGCTGGAGGCAGCAGTGGTGGTGGCAGGCTGGGGTCAGAGAGATGGAGGGACAGAGATTCAGCAGATACTTCAACACTACTTTTAAGCACCTACCTCCTGCCAGGCTCATGCTGGGGGCTGAAGAGTAAGAAGCACATTAGACTCACTACGCCCACCACCCTTTCATGTGTGTGTAAACTATGGGGACTGGGCTATGTGGTCTTCCATACTGGCTGCCATGAATTGAGCACCTACTATGTGCCAAGCACCATAGAGATATCACATCACAACACCACCAGTACCTACAATTATCACAACCCATTTTACAGACAGGTAACTCATGCTCAAATGATTTGCCCAAAGTCAACAGAAACAAGGAGCAGAGTTGAGATTTGAACCTAGACTTCCTGCCAGAGTCAACACTCCTGACCCCCATCCATTCCAGTGTAGCCACCACAGCCCCCTGCAATACCTTCACTGAAGAGCACAAGGGTCCCTCAAGATAAGGTACTCAGGTTTTCTCCCCATTCATGCATGTAGTGATGCCTGGTAGAGTCTTCCTACCCTCTAGGACAGAGCACCGCATAAGATTTTCCCCAAACCATGGGGCCAGTAAGGCCTCAGCTGTCAGGGATGTCCTACCAGAGCCCCACCCTACCCAGCATGCTGGGCTCTCTCTCCTGCTTCTATCCCCAACAGCCAAGCCTTTGCAGCACAGGCAACAGGAGCTGAGAGGCATAGAGACCCCACCACTGTCATCTGTGTCAACGCACTACATTCAGCTTGCTTGTCTGCAAAACCGAGATAGTGGTTGTCTCTCAGGGGGTCGTGGTGTGGGCCGGAGAGACTCCTACAAAGCCCCTTTCGTGTTGGGCTCTTGTCTCGGCTTTACCCCATCATCTGTGCTGTACTACAAGCTAGAGTTGGGAGCCATCTGTGTGTCCCTTCCCTCTCACGGCCGCTCCAAGTCCACTCAAACATGCCTTCCCAACCTCTCTCAAATCCACATGTGCTTCTCCATTTGCCCTGCCACCTACACAGCCTCAGACTGGCCTACCCACTAGTCATCTTAAGTCATCCCCCACCAGAAAACCCAGCAGAGTTTAAGACCACGCTCTCTATGTGGCCCACCAGACCCTACATCATGGGGTCCCCTCCTGCCTCTCCAGCCACACCTCAGACTATTTTTTCCTTCTCTTCCCATACTCTAGCCACAGGGCCTTTGCACAGGCTGTTTTCCCTGCTGGATGCCTTTTCTCTTTCTGTCTCTGGTAATTCCTATTTAGCCTCAGGTCTCCTTTAAACATGACTTCTTCAGGGAAAGTTTCTCTGACCTTCTCCTCAAACTCAATCATGTTACTCCCGCTATCTACTCTCACAGAACCCCATAATTCTCCTTCAGTGAAGTAATAATTATAACTAAATCACTGTCACTAGTTCAACTCTGCAGGAAACTGTGAAGGTAGAGGCCACCTTCCCCACCACCTCCCATCCCACTGAGTACCCACCATGTGTCATGGGTCCTGGCATATGGTACACATTTCATAAATATGCAATATGTACTGAAGAAATGAATTAATGAAGAAATGAATGCACAGGGGAACAGCCCAATATGGTTGAGCAAAGAGGTACCTCATAGCGGGAGGTCTTGATGGCTGGCGTAGGGGCTTGTCCGGAAGAAGCTGGCAGGTGCTTTGGCTGGTGGGGGTAGGGCAGGGCTGGGGAGCTGTCCAGAGCTGAGTCTGACTGGGGCAGCTCAGGCTCTTGCTGGGTCTGGTCTATGTGTTCCTTCAGCTCTTCCAGGCAACTTCCCAGATGGTAAATCTCTGCCTCCAGCTCCCTGGAATGCAGAAACATCAGTGCCAGGAGCCCAAGATGGCAGCCCCATCAGGCAGGTCTGGGAGAGAGTGTCAGAGCAGGGACTCCAGGGGTTGGCCCTTTGGGGTCCATTTAGCATCAGCCTTTAGATGATGGTGAGAACTCAAAATAAATAAACAAGATGAAAGAATGTTCCACTGGGAATCAGGAGGCCTCAGTCCAAGTCCCCTCTGCCATCCACAGGCTGTGGGAATTTAGATAAACCCCACTCCCCTCTAGCCTCAGTTTCCCCATAGTCCAACAAGGGTTTCAGCTCTTATTGCCAAGGGGTCTTCTCAGCACATGAGTCCAAAGGGCTCAAATCTCAGCTTCTGAGTGTGCCACCATTTGGATGTGTTGCTAATTAGGATAGGATTTCTCTCTGTTCCCTCGTGTATAAATCATAAGGACAAAGTGTCTCCCTCCTGGAGACTGAGGGACTCCAGGGACCCCTCCCATCTGTCCTTCCAGGCCTTCCTCCCCAGCAGGTACCTGCCAGGATCAAATCTCCCAGGTGTCCCCATGGAGCCGGCAAGTGGCTGGTCAGCGAGTTGCTCCCGGCAGGCCTTCAGGTACTCCTCCTCCAGGGCTGCGTGGGCAGCCTTCAGCTGCAGGAAGCCCTGAAACCAGACCAGGCCAGGAAGACTTGAGTGCTCAGCACCCCCAGGGCCTGTCTCTGCAGACACAGTGGATGAGACAGCTTGCGGGAGGCCATGGGAGGCGCCTGGGCCCCTGAGTTCATGCGAGATACAGTCTGGGGTTGAGAACTCTGGAGGCTGCTTGCTTTGAAGAGCTGCCGTGGCCAAGCTCTCTGTCATCAGACTGGCACAACAGAGACACCACTTAGAGTCTTGGCACCAGCTTCAGAGGGCACCAGCCCTTCCTGGGTAGACTTACAAGGACCCCAAAGTACCACAAACTGTCATAGCTGTCACAGTGTCAAATATACTCTCACTATATCTCCGTAAGGACCTACTACTTGAGAGACTCTGGATCCTCATTCTTGATTTACAGAACTGTGGGCTTCAGAAAATTAGCCACTCTTTCCCCAAATTCTTACAGATTAGCAACACAGATAATGTTATCATCACCATCACATGATAGAGCTTACTGAGCACTGAGGCTCTGTGCTAAAGCACTTTGCATTTATTTCACCTTCAATATAATCGTCATGAGAAGGGTAATTTATCATCTTCATTTAAAAAGAATGAAACTGAGGCACAGAGAGGTCGTTTAAGTCGTTTAAGTGAGTGAGCTGTAGAGACAAGATGTGGGCCCAGGCCCTCTGGCCCCAGAGCTCATGGTCCTAGCAATTCTGCTAGGCTTGTGTGTTAAATATGATCACAGGTAATGCATGGCTAAAGCTGCAGGAATTGGGATTGGTAACACTCTCTTTTTTATTTTTATTTTTTGAAACGGAGTCTTGCTCTGTTGTCCAGGCTGGAGTACAGTGGCACAATCTTGGCTCACTACAACCTCCTCCTCCCAGGTTCAAGTGATTCTCCTGCCTCAGCATCCTGAGTAGCTGGGATTACAGGTGCCTACCACCACGCCCAGCTAATTTTTGTATTTTTAGTAGAAACAGGGTTTTACCATGTTGGTCAGGCTGGTCTCGAACTCCCGACCTTGTGATCCACCTGACTCAGCCTTCCAAAGTGCAGGGATATGGCGTGAGCCACCGTGCCCGGCCAGTATCACTATCTTACTACCATCCGCAACCCACTCAACTCTGAGAACAGACCGAGGCCAAGGGCAACCTAGAACCCACTCCCTGGTCACATCTACTCTTCTGACAGCTCTCAACTTCCCTGTATATGGTGGAATTAGAACAGAGAGTAAAAAAATGAATGGTTTTAGTTTATAAGGTCCTTGGTCATTTACTGGATGATACTACATGATACACACCCCACATCTTGTGACTGGAAAATGTATGTATACATACATATATAACCACAGAGGAAAATGTTCCTGCCATAACACTTTTTTAGAAACTAGGTGTGTTGCATTTACCTCTCCAGACCTTCTCCCAGCTCCTCTCCCACCCTGCTCTGTGCTTTGAGCACCACGGCTTTCTACCTGCTGGCTTCTGGTTGGGTCTGTCTAGTGGGAGGAACCTATCAGAGATCGCAGGGTGGGAAGAGAGAGACTTGAGAGGCGGAACAGCTAATGCTACTCCCTGGGGATCCTCCAGCCTTTGTTGGGTCCCCTGATGCTGCCCACACCTGTGCCGACAGTTCCTTCCTTTGACCTCCACACTCCCAGATTTGAAAGCTTCCCCTGTTCCTTACTGGGACTCTGGCTGATGCAGCAGGAATCTAAATGGTATTTATGACCACAGTTATCTAAAACACCAAATTCCAAAAGGAAATACACCAGTACAGATTCTAGAAAGTGTCTCCCCGCTCTGCTTTCTTTTAACCTTGTTCTCAAACTTTGGGCAACTACTTTTGTAATTTTTTTTAAAGGCAATAAAAAAGAAGAGGCCTGTTTCTGCCTGCTGAGAGGCAGGATACTTTGTGGAGGTAGTGATTATGAGCCTGGATCTGGGAGGCAGACAGACCTGGCTCCAGGTTCTGCTACCTACTAGTTGTATGGCCTTCAGGTTGCCTCTCTGAGCTTTAGTTCCATCCTGGTTAAATGAGGGCGATTACTGTAACTGCTTCACTGGGTTTTGATGATGATAAAATAACATACATTAGGGTTTACCACAGTCCCTGGCACACAAACATCCTTGCTTAGTAAGTGGTAACTACTGTGATATAATCATTATCATGGGAAGCTAAGCAGGAGCTGTTTGCTCTAAAGAAAGTGACTGGGCTTCTTTTTCCCATTTTGCAGCAAAAGAGGCATCAGAGACAGAGCCATGGAGGACAGTAGCTGTCTGGCAGTTCCACAGGCAGCTCCTCAATTGGGCAGTACCTTGAGTTGGTCCTGGGGCATGAGCCGTCCTGCCTGTATCAGTCTTTCAAAGGACTCCACCTGGACATTGGGAGGGGAAAGAAATATGCTCCATTAATCCAGTCCTGCAGACTCCCACACCCAGCCACATCCATGCTTTAGTAAGAGGAGCTGGGTCTGTCCTCAGGATGTGGGGTTTCTGCCAAGCATGGAGAGGTGGGTGCTGGGAACAGCCTCTACCACCAGCCCCAGGCAAGGCAGCCTTGAGAAAAATCAAAGTGGAACCTGCTGGATTTTACTGACGACAGAGAAACTCGCTCATGTGCATGAAGCCTAATGAGCCAGAATATTTAGTGCAGCACCAACAGTAGGGAGGGGACAAGAAACAGCCTAAATGCCTGTCTGTGGAATAGTATGCAGCCATCAACATGAGGAAGGCACGTGCCTATGTTCTGAGCTATTAATACCTCCAAGACCTGCTTTTCGGTGTCAAATCAAGGTATAGGGCAATGTTTATGGTATGCGGCCATCTGTATAAAATACGTAGAGAATAAAAAGGAAAACTAAAAATACATTTGCTTATATATGACACACTATCTCTATAGGGCTTCAAGAAACTAAAATATTGTTTCTTAACAGTTAATTTATTTAATTATTACTTAATAATTAATTTATTAACAATTAAACATTCATCGTTCAGGAGAACTGGGGGGCTGGAAGACAGGGATGAGAAGTAGATTTTTCTACTACATGTCCTCTGCTTCCTTTGAACTGTGAACAATGTGAATTCATTGCCTGCCCAAAAATAAATTTCAAATTTAGGAGTTCAAAAAGTCAAGGTACAGTAGCTTATGCAACCATTTCTATAAATGCGAGTGTGTGCAGTGAACGTTTTTGCATGGGTTGGAGAAAAGATTTCATTTTTGCTCAACATGCCCTCTGTGCTGTGCAAGGGTCCTTATCACGGGGTTCTATTACCCACTCCAAACAAAAAACCAAAAAACATTTAATTGGAAAAAAGGCAACGGAGGCTGCATGTGGTGGCTCGCGCCTGTAATCCCAGCACTTTGGGAGGCTGAGGTGAGTGGATCACAAGGTTAAGAGATGGAGACTGTCCTGGCCAACATGGTGAAATCCCATCTCCATTAAAAATACAAAAAAATTAGCTGGGCGTGGTGGTGTGTGCCTGTAGTACCAGCTACTTGGGAGGCTGAGGCAGGAGAATTGCTTGAAACCAGAAAATGGAAGTTATAGTGAGCCGAGATTGCGCCACTGCACTCCAGCCTGGTGATAGAGCGAGGAAAGGGATGATTTGAGGTTGTTTTAAGAATGATCTAGATCAGCATGAAATGTAATATAGAAATGTATATAATATAATCATATTTTATATAATGCATATAATATGTAAAATAGAAATACAGTGTGAGCTACACACGTCATTTGTAATTTTCTCAGCACCACCCTGAGAATGTAAAAAGAAACAGGTAAAATTAATTTTAATAATATATTTTATTTATTGAAATTATCATTTTAATGATATAATTTCAACGTGTGATCATTTCAACATGTAATCAATATAAAAAAATAGGGAGATATTTTATATTCTTTTTTCTAAGTCTCTGAAATCTGGTATGTGTTTTATACCCACAGCACACCTCAATTCAGAGCAGATGATGTCAAGTACTCAACAGCCACGTGTGGCCAGTGGCTTCGGAATTGGACCATGCAGCCCTAGATCATGAGGGTTCAGCTAAGGCCCTAGCTCCTGGTCAGTGTGATGATTTGACATCACTTTATTTTCTGGACAATAGGTAAGACGAAGAAGAAATGTGTCTCCAGCTATGGAACCAAGTATGGTGGTGGCAAAAAGATATGAAGTCTATAATCCCAGTAGTTTGGGAGGCCGAGGCGAGTGGATCACCTGAGGACAGAAGTTCGAGACCAGCCTGGCCAACATGGTAAAACCCCCGTCTCTACTAAAAACACAAAAATTAGCCAGGTGTGGTGACTGGCATCTGTAATCCCAGCTCCTAGGGAGGCTAAGGCAGGAGAAACGCTTGAACCTGGGAGGTGGGGGTTACAGTGAGCCGAGATGGCGCCACTGCACTCCAGCCTGGGCAACAGAGAGAGTCTCTGTCTCAAAAAAAAAAAAAAAAAAAAAAGAAATGAAGTACTTGTATGTATGTGCTGTTCCAACGTGGATGAACTTTGAAAACATGGCAAGTGATGGACGTCAGACACAGGACAGATATTGCATTAATCTATTGCTATGAAATGTCAACAGTAGGTAAGCCCATAAAGACAGGAAGCAGATGAGCAGTTGCTAGAGGCTGGGGGAAGAGGGAATGGGGAGTGGCTGCCTAATAGAGATGAGGTTTCTTAGTGGGTGATGAAAATGTTCTAAAATTGATTGTGGTGATGGCGGCAGAACTATGAAGATACTAAAAACCACATACACTTCAAGTGAATCAATTGAATGGTATGTGAATTACATTTCAATAAAGCAAAGGAGGGGAGGGGAAAGGGGAGGGCAGGGGAGAAGGGAAGGGTGGAGAGAAAAGGGGAGGGGAGGAAAGATGGGGAGGAGAGGGGAAGAGAAAGCAGTAGAGGGGAAAGGAGAGGAGAGGAGGGGAAGGGAGAGGAGGGGAGGGAAGGGAAGGGAAGAATAGCGTGGTGGGGATTCTCTGAAATAATTTGTTTTATGGACATGGTGGTGTGTGTAACTATGGCATTTCTCTTTTTGCATTGGCAGCTCGGAAGATCAAAGGTAAATGTGCGACTCTAATGTGCTTAAAGTCCAGCAGAATATTTTATTTACTCACTTCACATACTTTATTTTTTTCTACCCTTACTTCCTCTCCGCCCCCGTTTCCTTGCTTCTGTTTTCAGAATGGGGTTAAAACGTATGTATTTTCATAAGGTACTTTAAAGAACTTCTAGAATAAAGCCAATGTACAGTTATAAACAGACCTGCAAACAATCCACAGTTACTTGGACTGTTGGATGGAGATACAAAGACCCTTGAGAAGTAACTGAGAATTGATTTATTTAATAAAATAAACTAAGAAAGTGAGGCAACTTATCCTGAAGAGGAAAAGGCAGAGTGGAGATTCTGTTACCCTTCTGGAACCCTGCAAGAGCTTAGAGTCTCCTGGGAATCACCCTAGAGACACTTTTAAGCACAACTGGAGGGACTTTGATGAGACGCATCGCCAAAAGGGGCGTTAAACCTAGCACTGGTGACAAGGAGGAGCTGGAGCTGTGTGGCCTCTAAAACCAGGGAGGGGTTCATGTTTTGGGGACAGCTGAGTTAACTTGGTGCAGAGGCAGGGGAATGATGAGGGAGGCTCCCAGAGCACCTCTCACCCAAGCAGGCAGAGGTTCTGTGTTCTCCAGGTGGGTTAAGTCTCTCGAGGGCAAAGCTGGGAGTCCACTCACCTTGGCCAGGAACTGTCGGGCCTGAGAAGCCAGTGCCTGGGTCTGCTCTTCTGAGGACTGGTCCTTGGAGACGCCCCCATTCTCTGGAAGCCACCCTAGGTTGGGCTTGCTGGTGGGCGAGGAGGGGCTCAGGTCTCCTCGAGCTGATGGCCACCCTGGAATACACAAACGCTGAAAGCAGGGGCCAAGAATAGTCCTTCCAGGGGCTAAAGGGCTGAGGCTGAACCTCAAGGCCAACACCTCCGTCATCAAGTTCCAGCTCAGTCATCATGTGCTATCTTCACATCAGCCCCAGGAAGTGGGCTGGGCAGAGCGTCGTCCCCCATTTACAGCAGAGAACAAGGCCTAGATCTGACCTAGGTCACATGGCTGGCAAGGGCAGAGCTATGCCAGGCCTCTGGGCTCCCAGTCAAGTGAGGCTCTCACACAGGGAGACGTGGGTTCAAGTCCAGACACCTCTCCTCCATAGCTGTGTGAGCTTCAGTGTGTCCTCACCTCTCCGAGCCTTGGTCCCCTTGACTGTCATGGGTGTGACTACAGTGTGAACCTCAACGGGCTGTTGTGGGGATTAACTGAGATCACATGTGTCAAGGCTTAGCGCAGGGCCTGGCTGAGATATGGGCTCCCTAGGGACAATGCTCCATGTTTTCAACTCACCCAGGATCACCAAGATGCCAAGTGGCAGGGCCAGGGCTGCCCCATGCTGCTGTGGCTCAAAACAGGACACTTTCTACATCTCTGACCCCCTTTGAGTCAAACTGTCCAGAGTGGGGCCTTGCCTCCCTCCTTCCCCTGGCCTGAGGCCAGTGCCATTCCCAAGGTGATGCAGTGGGCCCCACAGAGCAGAAGCCCAGGCAGGAGGGGCCTCCAACACACCTCTTCTCCGGGACTCACCTGAGGCCACAGAGGTCTGGGGGTCCTCAGCCGGGCCCGGCCACCACTCCGCTGAGCGGGGCTGTGGGATGGTGAAGGACAGGACCTTGGTCCCCTGCGGTACCATTCCTGTGTGGATGCTGCGGCTGGGCTGGGGTGGGTCAGAGAACAGGTTCACCTGTGGGAGTGGGGAGGCATGGCAGAGCCAAGTCAGGACAGGGACAAACCCACCCGAACGCCTCATCTTCATCCAGGAGCTCAACACACATGCCCTGCAGTAATAAACACCATCTTTCAGTGCAGCCCTTGGCTGGGTCAAACACAGGTGAAGAACTCCATGCCCTTTCATTTACTCTTAATGGCAGTCCTGAAAGGAAGACAAGGTGGGGACCCCAACGCCCCACTATATAGAAGAAAAAACCGAGACGCAGAGAGGTTATTAAGTCACTTACTCAAAATCTCCAGCTGACAAGTCCTTGGGTGAGGATTACAACACTGCTCTACCTGACCCCAACATCTGTGGTTCTACTATATTGTTTTTTGGGGGTTGGAGTTTCACTCTTGATGCTCAGGCTGGAGTGCAGTGGTGCAATCTCAGCTCACTGCAACCTCCGCCTCCTGGGTTCAAGGGATTCTCCTGCCCCAGCCTCCTGAGTAGCTGGGATTACAGGCATGCGCTACCATGCCTGGCTACTTTTGTATTTTTAGTAGAGACAGGGTTTCTCCATGTTGGTCAGGCTGGTCTCAAACTCCTAACCTCAGGTGATCCACCCACCTCAGCCTCCCAAACCACTGGGATTATAGGCGTGAGCCACTGCGCCCCGGTTGGTTCTACTATTAACAGTAACTCTTAATTAATAATGTGGGTTATAATTATATCATACTATACAATATAACATGTAATTATTTCTTAACGCATATAAACATTTCCAACAATTGTTACATTGAAAATAATAGCAGCTAACAGCTGTTCAAATGAATGAGTGAAACAGGAAACGAACAAACTGATCTGCCATTGGTAGCAGATCTCTCTCACTTGAGGGCAGATTTAACCTGGCCGTTGGTGAGGGAGCAGTCTGGAGTCAGGCAGATGACTAAGGAAGATTTTGAAGCTTGAAAGCAGGGGAAACCACATGCTGTTCAACCACTTTGAGCAGAGTTTGGAGAGCTATGTTCTGCTTTTGTAAATAAGGTTTTATTGAATGTAGCCATGCCTATTTGTTTATGTGTTGTCTATGGCTGCTTTCACACTCTGGTGGCAGAGTTGAGTAGTTGTGACAGAGACTATATGCTCCAGAAAGCTAAAAATTTTCACAATCTGGCCCTTCACAGAGGAAGTTTGCCAACCGTGGCTTAGCATGTGGGCTTGCAGTCAGAGCCCACATGCTAAGTGGGCTGTCCGGGTTCTACCATGGCAAACCTCCAAGTCCTAGTTGGCTTAATAACCTCTCTGTGCATGAAATAAGTGCCCTGACCACGACCCTGACATTCATCACCATCATCAGCAGCACCACTGTCATCAGCACCAGCATCATCACATCACCATCATCATCAGCACTACCATCATCCGCACTACCATCATCACATCACCATCATCACCAGCATCATCACATCACCATCATCACACCACCATCATCACCACCATCATCACATCACCATCATCACACCACCATCATCACACCACCATCATCACCACCATCATCACATCACCATC
>NW_022437493.1:0-27533 GCF_009761245.1 Sapajus apella
TGTGATGATGGTGGTGTGGTGATGGTAATGATGGTGATGGTGTGGTGGTGGTGATGGTAGTGATAGTGATGTGGTGATGGTTGTGTTGGTAATGGTGATGGTGGTAATGATTTTGTGATGATGGTGGTGTGGTGGTGATGGTTGTGTGATGATGGTGGTGTTAGTGTTGGTGGCAGTGATTGTGAGGGTGGTGACAGTTGCATTCATAATAGTGATGGTGGCAATGATTGTATGACGATGGTGGTGATGTTGGTGGTGGTGCTGTTGGTGACAATGACTGCAGGAAGCGGGGTGGGACCCTGGCCTTGGTGCAGGCCACAGGACAACAGTCCGTGTGCAGATGGGGTTCTGTTGGGTGGTGACTCTGGGCCCTCACACTCTCCCACAGGTACATCCGCTCGGAACGGTCTGTCATCCTCATCAACTTCTGCCTGTCCATCATCTCCTCCAATGCCCTCATCCTCATTGGGCAGACCCAGACCCGCAACAAGGTAGGGAGCCTGGCGTCCTGCCGTGCACTCCCAGGACGCTCAGGTGGAGTGAGGACGGACCCTATGAGGGGCCTGGGCCGTGGGATCCCTGGGAAACTCAGGCAGGCAGAGGGTGTGGGAGGAGTTGCAGGAGGAGGCTGCCCCAGCTGCAGGGAGTGCCCCGCCCTCCGCTGTGGCTGGAGGGGACTGTTGGAGGCTGGTCAGCTGGCAGAGAAGGGCAGCTTGTGTCCCAGCATCTCTGCTGGGCTGACCCTTCAGGATGAGCCCACCCAGGCCCTTGTGGGCAGTGGACACGGCCTCAGCTCGTGCTGCCTCAGGACTAGGGAGTGGCACCAAAGACAAGTGACACTGTGGTGACAGAGGCTCCCACGGTCCACCCTCTTACCCCCACCCTTGCCAGCCTTGAAGCTGATAGCTCATGGTGGGCTCCTGCCTGCCCTCCCCGGACTCCCCTTCCCACTAAATGTGGCAGGTGTGGCCTTCGGGTGGGGGCCTCTGTTTCTGAAAGGGGCCACCCTTTAAACGTAGGGGAGAGGATGAAGCCAGAAGGCCTGCAGTGAGACGGAGGAGGACTGGTCCCAGGGCCTGCACGTGTTGCGGCAAAGCTCAGGGCTGCGGGGTGGGTGAGGTTGTCTGTGACTTGCTGGGTGTCCTTGGGGTGTGACTTGCCCTCCCTGGGCCTGGGGCTCAGCCCCTCCTGAAGGCATGGGCAGGCACCTGGACTTTTGAGATGGCCCCTGGCTTAGCATTTGGTGTGGCTGTGAATGGTGCTGAGGAAGATGGGGAGGGAAGGTCTCTTTGTCCCGGGGGGGCTTAGAGGGTCAACAGCCCATCTCAGGACAGGGACCAGGGCAGGGACCTCTGCATTGCTTTCTGCCTGGGGATCTGTTCGGGTCCTGGCTCGGGTGCTGGGTGCTGGGCTTCCAGCTGCAGATGGGCACTCAGTGGGCGCGGGCGTGGAGCCAGGGAGCACCTGCCCAGCCTGCCCTGCCCTTGGCCCCCCGCAGGTGGTGTGCACGCTGGTGGCCGCCTTCCTGCACTTCTTCTTCCTGTCCTCCTTCTGCTGGGTGCTCACCGAGGCCTGGCAGTCCTACATGGCTGTGACGGGCCACCTCCGGAACCGCCTCATCCGAAAGCGCTTCCTCTGTCTGGGCTGGGGTGAGCGGTGGCCTCCCTGACCCTCCCAGGCGGGCATCCTGCCTCCTGGCCCTGCTGCTTGTTCTGCCCTGGCAGCCCCTCCTCTCCCCGTCCCCTGTGGACCCCTGGGGCCTCGGCGGCTGCTTGGGTGGGCTTCTCCCTCTGGGCCCTCATTTCTCCATGGAGCTGCCAGATAAAGCGTGGGACACCCAGTCCCCTTTCATGTCTAGATAATGAAAATGTTTCTAGCACAAGTGCGTCCAGTGCACTGCTTGGGACATACATTCACAGAAAGACGATTCCTGGTTTTTCTGCGAGTCACATGTGCCTGGCGCCCCGTGTGTTCTCTGCTCATTGGTCCGCCTGGCACCCAGCTCCAAGGGCCCTTGCCTTGTTCACCTTCTGCCCCATCTCATGCTCAGCCCCATCCTCTGTTGGCTTCAGAAGTGCCCGCCTGGCCCCCAGCCTCCAAGGCAGGGCTGGGAGAAGGTGGAGTCTGGCTGGGGCTTGGGTGGGGTCAATGCTGTGTCTCTGCTCCTTCTCCAGGGCTCCCCGCGCTGGTTGTGGCCATTTCCGTGGGATTCACCAAGGCCAAAGGGTACAGCACCATGAACTAGTGAGTCGGGGATTGGGGGTGTGGTGGATGGCCACATGGACCCCCAGAGCCTTCTGCCTCCCTGGAAGGCAAGGGCCAGCTGTGTCCTCCCTCTGTGTGGTGCTGACCATCTCACAGAGGCTCAGGGAGGGTGGGGCCCCAGGGGCTGGAGGCTGAGCCCCTTTGGGCAGCCCTTCCCCGTTGGTCAGCCAGCTTCTCCCTGGCAGCGAGCAGTGGGCAGCAGCATTGAAGGAAATCGGGCCATCAGGACCTCCTCCTCTGTCAGTTGGACAGGTCCATTAGCCACTCTGAGTCTCAGTTTCCCCATCTGCTCAGTGGGGAGCCCACCTCTGCACAGTGCTGGTGAGAGGGAGGGCTGTTTGAGATGCAAGAGCTCTGGGCACACCCCCACAGCAGGCTTGTGGCCGGCAGGCCAGGGTTGGGGGCTTATGTCACAGATGACGTCACAGGGCTCTGAAGGGTCCACTGGGCCAGGTCCTTGGGGCCTTAAGTGCCAAGCCAGGAAGTTTGGGGTCATCCTAGAGGCAGTGTGGAGCCAAGGTAGGGAGAGAGGGTCTGGGGCTCGGGATGGGCAGAAGAACTGGGGTTGGGGAGGAGAACCGAGGCTTGGGGGGAGGGAGTGGCTGCAGGGAAGCAGGGGAGGGGTGAGTGAGAGGCAGGAGGAGGTGATGGATGCCGGCTGAGTGGGAGCGTCAGAGCCCGCCTGGCTCACTGTGGAGCCCCGGGGGATAGGATGTGGCGGGCCCTGGAGCACTACCCTATCAGAGTGGCGGTAGGGAGTGGACAGAGCTGAGGGCCCAGGGGCGAGTGCTGAGAGGGAAATCCAAACACAGTCTCCAGAGACGACAGAGGCAGATACGTAGCCTGCTGGAGTAGGAGTGATTAGGAGAGGATGGGGACATAGAAGTGGGGTTCTGAAGGATGAAGAGGAGTTTGTTTGACACACGACATGGGGTAGATGCTTAGGGTAGAGGGAACTGTCTTTACTGGGTTTGCGATTTCTGTGGGCGCCATGGGTGGTGTCCCAAGAGCTGGGGAATGCGGGGCTGCTGCCTGGGTGGGTGGCAGGGAGGGCCCAGGGCAGATGTGTGAGCGCAGGACCAGGTGCTCAGGCTGCAGGCCCTGAGCCTGTGGGCCCGGGACCCAGCCCAGCATTTGAGCGTCACGTCAGGAAGGAGGGTCGGCCAAAGACCCCAAGAGAAGGGTAAGGAGGGACAGTCAGGTGACCTTTGTCCCGCCAGCCTGGTCCTCCTGCTGTGTGGCTCTAAGCAGGTGGGTCCCCCACTCTGGTCCCCATCTGTAAAATGGGGGTGACAACGGCTGCCTGGGGGCTCCCAAGGCTTCTAAGACTAACGAGTGGGTGTGATGTGCCCCTGCAGAAGGCGCTTGATGAGTGCTAGTTTCCTTCTGTCGCTTCCCAGCTCACCTCCCCTACTCCTGGGAGGCCAGCAGCGCCCCTCTGCACACTCCTCTGCACGCGGGGCGGCGCTGACGGCCTGTCTCCTCCCCAGCTGCTGGCTCTCCCTGGAGGGGGGACTGCTCTATGCCTTCGTGGGACCGGCCGCCGCCGTCGTGCTGGTACTGACCTGCCCGGGCCCCCCTCCCGTGACCCCAGCTGGGCCCCCCACCTGCCTCCTGGGCCTCAGTGCTCTCTCCTGCCCTGGGCCATGCACCCGCTGTCCCTTCAAGGGGGCCCTGATCACGAGGGGCTGGGTGCCCACAGCCCTACTCTGACCTGCGCTCGGCATGCAGTGCAGGGCCCGGACCAGGATAGTGAGCTTCCACACCTGTGAGTCTCAGCTAGCCTGATTAGTGGGCACCAGCTGTGTACCTGCCAGGAGGTCCACACAGGTGTGGTGAGTGAGTGGTATGGGAGGAAGCTGGGGACGGATGGAGGATGCAGGTAGCCGGGAGCTGCAGGCTGGACCTGGGTCGTGGGTGTCTGGCCCCAGAGCACCAGACATGAGGCTGGGGCTTCTTTCCCCCCTTGGGGGTGCCAGTGAGGACCTTCCTTGTGTGGTCCTTGGACTTTCCTTCCCGCTCTCCTCCCACCTTCGTGTGGAGGAAGGCAAGACTGTGGCAAGTGTCAGGCAGGGTCACCGTCCCCGAGTCACAGGTGAGCTGCAGCAGCCTGAGGGACCTGCCTGGTGCCACTGGTCTCTACTGGGTCCAGCTGTGAGCCTGCTCAGCCAGCCCCTGCCCCTCTACTCCGGCAGAGCTCCAGGGCTCACACCCACCCTCCCTGCCCTCCTGTCTTGCCCCAGGAGGGGCCGTCCATGTCCAGTCACTCTTGCCGCTTGACTGTCTCTGCAGGACCACACGCCTCCTAGTGGGACTTGGGCACAGGCTGGTGGCACTAGCCCTGCAGAGAGCCTAGTGAGGGTTGGAGGGGCAGTGGGCGCCATCCCTGGGCAGCCCCAGACCCCTCTCCACAATCCTGGCTGTGGAATCCCACCTCCTTTACTCCTTCCTCCAGGTGGGAGGCAGGAGGGGCAGGCGTGCGGTACCTGTCCAGGGCTGGGCTCAGTGCCAGCAGGGCGGTGCCCCAGGGACCTGGGGATGGAGGTTGGGGGAAAGGGGACAGAGACAGGAGCCCCACACCCATACCTCTCTCCCCAGGATGTGTCGGGAAGGTGGCTGACCCTGAGGGCTGTGGGACCTGCACCCCGGTGGCCCCTCCTGTTCTCGGGGCCACGTGGTGCAGTCTGGGCAGAGCCTGCCGCACGCAGTGTCCCATTGCTGGCGCCCATCCTCTCTTTCTGCTCCAGCCACATCAGAAAACTAGGCTGCCCGGGAGAGAGGCCACCGCCCATCAGGCTGGCCAGGGCTGTGGGCGTCCGTCCACTCTGCATCCATTGTGGAAGGCAGGCTAGGTGTACAGTCGGGAGCCCTGGGCTGGGAGCAACACCGTCCACCCCCCTGGTCCTCTGGACGTGGGGTCCCTGGAGTCCTGGGCTCTCCAGCCTCCAGCTGCTGGAACCTGGGCCTGAGGAAGTCAGGCCTTGCCCGGCGCGGTCTTGTCTACAGAGCGGGAATGCAGGAGGAGGGTCAGGGACCCTCTGGCAGTGGGGGAGTATGAGCTGAGAACCCTCCTTCCCCCCAGCAGAGGGGGGCCAGGAGACGGGGAGACCCAGGATGCTCAGGGCCGGTGGCTTACCGGAGGCGCTCCGGGAGCAGCTGTTGTCTTGAGTGGCAGCCTGGACCTGGACAGCGGCAGGCATGGGAGACTCATGCTGGAGCCCAGCAAGAGTCCCCTGGTGCAGGAGCCCGGCCAGGGCCCTTACGGGGCGGGCAGTTAGTCTGACGGGAATAGGAGGCGGAGATCGGGAAGGAAGTCTAGGGAGAGGAGGCGGCCTGCCCAGAGCAGAGAGGCAGGAGGCATGTGGCCCCGGGAGAGCCAGGATTAGGGGTGTTCCTTAGTTCCAGCTGCAGGCTGGCAAGGGATTCCAGTCCTTGTGGGTGGGGAGCTCCCTGGAGGAAGGGATGCAAGGACCAGAGCGGAGGGCCGACGGTGTGGTGACACGCGGGAGGGCTCTGCACAGTGGCAGCGGGACTGGAGGTCACCTGATGCCCATTGGGTGCTGGCGTTCCTATGATGGAGGCACCGGAGGTGACCCCAGGCGGGGTAGGGGTCGTGGTCGGCGTAGCCAGTGTTGGTCCAGCCAAGGTCAGCCCGCGGCCCGTGGCGGCCCCGCCCCACACTCCCACCTTTCTCTTCCCCGCAGGTGAACATGGTCATTGGGATCCTGGTGTTCAACAAGCTGGTGTCCAAAGATGGCATCACGGACAAGAAGCTGAAGGAGCGGGCAGGGTAGGACCGGGGCCACGCGGCTTCTCACCCCCCCGGAGCACAAGACCCAGAGTCCACCCAGCCCCGGGCTCCCGGGGGTTGGAGCACGCTCCACACCCAATCAGACTGCAGGGCCAGGGATCCCAGAGCAGTGGGGAAACGGAGGTGCCGAGTGCAGAGGCCCCTCAGGCTCCGCCAGCCCCTGCACCCCACTGTGCCACAGCGTCTCCCTCTGACCTGGGGCAGGCTGGGCCCCGTAAAGTCCTCAGAAGCTGTGAAACTGATTGTGCAGGGACACCGCCTCTGCCGGGCTTTCAGGGCGTCGGGAGGACGCCCGCAAGGCTGGCACTGGGGTCTCTGGGCTCCCGCGCCCCCGCCACAAGCCTTGCTGTGTGGCTGGCGGGAGGATGTCGCCTCTCCATGCAGGGACTCCCTGTCCTTGTGGGACCTCCATCGTGGGGAGGACAGTTCAGGCAAAAGGTGGAGCGCATGATCCTCCCTCCGGGGAGTCCAAGCTCAGGGACTGCTCTCAGCACAGCCACTGGGCAGGGCATGGGAGCAGGGCGGAGGCGCTGGGGATGTGTGGCTGCGCCCACCTGTCAGGGTCAGGGCCCTGGGCACAGAGGGGAAGCTGCAGAGCGTGGGGAGCTGACTAGGGTGGACAAGCCCCTCTGTCCTCCCGCCCCCTCCGGCCCCCACTCCTCACCTCTGCCTGCTGCTCTGTTGTCCAGCCCCAGCTGGTGTCTGCGTGGCCCCTCCCCTCTGTGCCAGTCTTGCTTGGATGCTCGGTCTCTCTGTCTCTCTCTCTCTGTTCCTGTCTCTTCCTGGCTCCTCTTGCTGTCCTCAGTGAAAGAAGCTTCAGGAAGCCTTCCCGTTGGGTGCCTGTGGGTTCTGGTCCTGGTTCGGAAGCAGCCGAGCTGGCCTTCAATGCCGAGTGCACGTGGTGGCCCTGGGGTCTGTCATTCAGGATGGGAGTCCTGACACTTTGTCCCCGGGCCTGGGAAGTGGAGGCTGGAGCAGCCTTCTCTGCAACCGTGCCCCACCTGTCCCACACTGCTCCGGAGACGGTGGTCACACTCAGAAGAGGTCCCCAGGGCTGTACTTGGGGTGTAAGCACGGCAGACTGCCTGCCTCAACCTGACCATTTTTACCATGCAGCCTTGATCTCGTACTGACTCGGTGCAGATGTTTTGTGTGCTTCTTGAAATAGCACTGTGGCAGGTTCTGTGGTTCTTACCGCTGAGCAAATGGAGGTTTAGGGAGGGTGAGTCCCTGGTGGAGGTGGGCTTGGGCACACGCTAGAGCCAAGCCCAGGCAGCCCGCACTCTGTCCCCATTGCCTGTGTGTGCAGCAGGCCTGCTGCGTTAGGTACACATGCCCAGGAGCACTCCCGGGCTTGCCTGTGCTGCCGTGTAGGTTTTGCTGCCCACACAGGGAGGGGCTGGGGTGGGGGTGGAGGGGCAGCAAGTACACTGGTCTGTGTGCATGCACCCACACACATGGGCACACATGTGGGCATACACATGCCACGAGGACCTGCACGAGGTCCCTGCCAGGCCAGCTCCCTTGAAGACACACAGGAAGGGGTGAGGAAGGCACAGTGACCTTCCTTTGGGTAGTTTGCCGCTTTGTGCAGATGGAGGCAGAGTCCACTCTCAGCTGAGCACAGCGCAGGGACCCGGTGCTGCCTTCCCCCACGCCTGCCACGTGCAGCCCATGGCTCTGCCGCCACAGTGCCCACACCCCAGGCCTGAGTTTGCGAGGCAGCTGAGAGCCCCAGGACCATCCCTGTGGGGCCGGGCTGGGCTCCGGAGTGGCTGGCTCCTCCTGCTGCCGCCCCGCCCCTCCCGCCTGGGCTCCCAGCGCAGAGCGCCTGCTTTCGTTTCAGCCGTAACTTCACTTGCAGTCAGCCGCCCCGGCACCCCCTCGGGCGTGCCCTCAAGTGTGCCGAGTGTGGAGTCCTCTCTGCTGCCGACGCCACCTCCGACGCCACCAGTAACGCCATGTTAGTGCCTCCGCTGCCACCTCCCTCCTGGGCCCACCCTTGGGGCTCTGCGCTCTCTCAGTCACCTTTTGTTTGTTTTATGTTTATCTTTCATTTCTTCCTTTTCTGCCGTCCACTCTGGGTTTCTAGGCCACTCCCGTCCCCCCCACTGCCCCCAGCTCCTCCTTCCGTCCTCCCCGCAGGCCCGCTGTAGGCCTGGTGGCACAGGGCACGGCGGGTGCAGGGCGTGGGGCCGGGCCTGGGTGCGGGCAGAGTGCAGCTGTGGCCGGGCTGCAGTTGGAAAGGAGCGTGGTCAGTCCTGTCCCTCCAGGCCCCGAGTGTGTGGCGGGCGGCAAGCTGCGGTTTGTTGGTTCCGGATCGGAACCCCCACCACCACCCTTGGTGCTGCTGGCATGGAGCCCCGGACCACTGATGCCTGGGCAGGGGTCTGCGCCCTAGGCACCCCCACAGCTCTGTGGTGGGGTGAGGAGACTGGCCCTGGCCTGCCTGATGGGAAGCCTCCCTCCCTGTGAGTGCATGAGCCTGTGAGTGCACGTGAGCACGCATGGGAGAGCATAGCCAGATGTGTGTGTGTGCGTGCATGCGTGCCACTCACTGTGTGCATGTTTGCACGAGTGTAACCAGGTGTGTGTGTCCATGAGTGTGCATCCGTGTGGGAAAGAGCAGGATCAAGGCTGTGCAAGCATGTGTGAGTGTGCATGTGTGCCACTGGGTGTGTGTGCATGTATGCATGCAAGTGTAACCAGGTGTGTGTGTCCATATGTGAGTACATGAATGTCAACCCGTGTGGGAGAGAGCATGACCAGGGGTGTAAAAGCATGATTGTGCATGTGTATAACCAGGTGTGTGCGTATGAGTGTGCGTATATGTCTGTGAGTGTACATTTGTGTGGGAGAGAGCGTGGCCAAGTGTGTATGTGTGTGTGCCCACGTGAGAGCACTTGCTTTCCTTTTTTTTAGTGTCACTTGCATCCAGCCACCCAGCACCCCCTTGGGCACGCCCTGAAGTGCGCCAAGTGTGGAGTCCTCTGCTGCTGATGCCGCCTCTGATGCCAGTGTGCAAGTGTGTGTGCATGTGTGAGAACATGCCTGGATGGTGCCTGTGTGCAAGCGTACATGTGTGTGAGTGCAACCTGTGTATGAGTGTGCGTGTGAGTGCAGCCTGGTGTGTGTGTGTGCATGTGTGTGTGAGTGTACCCTGGTGTGTGTGTGCATGTGTGTGTGAGTGCAGCCTGGTGTGTTTGTGCATGTGTGAGAGTGCACCCTGGTGTATGTGTGTGAATTTGGTGCATGTACATGAGCGTACATGTGTGTGTGAGTGCAGCCTGGTGTGTGTGTGCATGTGTGTGAGTGCACCCTGGTGTATGTGTGTGTGTGAATTTGGTGTGTGTACGAGAGTACATGTGTGTGAGTGCACCCTGGTGTGTGCATGTGAATTTGGTGTTTGTACATGAGTGTACATGTGTGTGTGAGTGCACCCTGGTGTGTGTGCGTGTATGCATGTATGAGTGGAACTTGGTGTATGTGTGAGTGTGCATTTGTGTGTGAGTTCGATTTGGTATTTTGTAAGTGTGAATGTGTGTGTGTATGTATGAGTGTGTATACGTGACCAGGCGTGTGCGTGTGTGTGTGTGAGCATGTGAGCATTGTGTATGTGGGAGTGTGTTTATAGGTGAGTGTGTGTGTCTGTGTATGCATGTGTTCCTGAGAGCAAGAGGCAGCCAGGGCCAAGGGAACAGCGAAGGACAGGTTCAGGGTCAGGGGCAGCCTCAGGGACTGTGTGTAGGGCAGGGCGCTGTGGGCTCGGGTGGGTGGGGCCTGTTGGCCTAGAGTTCCCAGCCTGAGGGGTCATCTTGTCCGTACCCTGCGTCCCTCAGTCCAGGGTGAGGGCTGTATCCCCAGACTTGAACCCCATCCCCTTCTGCTTTGTTCCCTGAGCCAGGAACTAGGGGCCCAGAGTTTTAGGAGCCGTGGGAGAAAGGGCTCTGGACCCTGGCGCTGTGAGATGCCGGTGGGGGCAAGGCGAGCCTGGGTGGGCGGGGTGAGCCCGGAGCAGGGGCAGCATCCACACTGTCCTGCCAGGCCCCTGGAAGTGCCAGTTCCTTGGTGCTAGCATTGCCCTTTCTTTATCTCAACAGCAGGGATGGGGAGTGCCACCCCAGGCGTGGGACGGGGGCTGTGGGATATGCCCCATCTCGTTCCATCAGGGAGAAGTGGGGGCCAGAGGATGTTGCCTGGGGAGTCACTCAGCCTCTCCCCCCACCACTGGGCATCTGCGTCTCCAGGCGGGAGCAGGCGCCTGCAGCTGGGCGCTCCCCGGCCTCCCCCCAGCGGCTCCCGGGCGTTCTGGTTCCTTCCCACGGCTCCCTGCAGCAGTATTTCCCAGCCGCAGAGGCAGCCGCGTTGTGGGAGTCATGGACTGGTCCCCAGGCCCTGGGCCACCTGCCAGCCGCAGCAGATCGGGCTGTAAATGTCAGGCCTGGAGACCCAGTGCCCTTTTGGGCAGCAGCAGTGGTGACTGAGGCGGGCAGTACGTCTCCATGGGGAGGGAGGGCCGGGCCTGCACCTCCACCCTCAGAACTCGGGTGAGGATAGGAGTCCGGGGTCCCTGCTCAAAGAAAACCTGCCTTGGAAGGGAGGAGAGACCCTCCAGCTTACCGCCATGGGGGAAACTGAGGCCCAAGCCGAGGGCTCCTGCTCTGTGTCAGAGCCATTCCTTGGCTATGTGAACATCGATGGCGGTCACAGGCTCTGTGCCAGGTGTAGGGACACATCAGTGAGCGACAGCTGGGGGTCCTGCCTGCTGCTGCAGCCTGGACCGGGAGGGAGCGGCACCTTCGTGGGAAAGGGAGGCCTCTCGGCCACCTAAGTTCCCAGGCGCGTGGGGTGGGGATCGGGCAGGCTCTCCAGGGCCAGGGAGGGCGAGGGGGGTTGGGGGCCTCTAGTAGATTCGTGTTGTACAGGAAGAGGGAGTCCTGTGACGCTGTTAGCGCCCATCCTATGTGCAAGAGCAGGAGGAGTGGTGCGTGGCCAGGGCCACCGTTCCCTGTCAGCTGGGAGGCACGGGCTGTGCGGAGCCTCCGTCCCGGTGCTGCTCCAGGCTCTGGGCCTGCCCGTGTCTCAGCCATGGCTAGGTGGTAACGCCTGAGGCCGGGGCCAGGCAGATCACCCCTGGATGGCATCGCTGGAGAAAAGCAGGCCCAGGCCTGGGATGAGGGCTGCGTGGAGGAGAGTCCAAGAGGTGGGCATGGCTGGCTGTGCCTGCTGAGATGTCCCGGGAGATGAGGACAGAGGTGTCCCTTGGGGGTTGGGCCCTGCACAAGTGCCCCGAGGTAGGGCTGGGGGCAGCATTGGTGGCTGAGCCACGCTGGAGAGGACTGAGGAGCACAGCGTGCGGTTTTGGGGGTCCTTGCCCTGGTGGACTTCAGGTTCTTCTAGCATGTCTCCTGCCAGCCCTGGCACGCCAGCTCCTGCCTGGCATTCCGACCCCACGCCTGGGCCCCCAGCTCCCTTGCCTTCGTGATGAGCCTGTGCAGGATGGGAGGAGAAAGGAAGCTGGCGCAGCCCCCACTGGTGCTGATGAGAGTCCTGTGGGCGTGGGGTCCCTGTGGGCAGGCACAGGACTCACCTCCCAAGCCCTCACCACTGCCCGGCCCTGCTGGCTCTGTCTGTGTCCCGCAGCCCCGGGAAGCAGTTTAGTGTCCCCCTGTGAGGACGAGAGCACAGGCTCAGAGGCCACACGTGGAACCCAGTGCGGGGGTGTGTGGAGGGGCCCAGGCCTTCACTGCTCCCAGGGGCAGGGTGAGGCCTGCGGTGGGGCTCCTAGAGGACCCCCTGGGAAAGGGGGCGGCACTGGGGCAGAGGCAGCAGGACGGGTCCACAGGCAGGTGCCTGCTGGGGCTCAGGAGGCAGGGCGGAGCTGGACCTGGAAGAGGAGGAAGCGCCCGTCGGCCTGTCTGTTGCCGTCTGTCTCTGTCTCTTTGATCCTCCCCTGCTGGCCTTGTCCGTCCGTCTGTCCTCTACCCCATTCCCCCAAGCTTCTCTCTCCCTTCAGGTTTCTGAGTTCTGCGCTTCACCTTCCCCTCCCCACCATGGCCATCTTGCTCTGCCCTTCAGGGCTGGAGACCTTGCCTGGGGCCAGTGGCTATCTGAGGGTCCTGGACCAGGGCGTCCTCCTTGCCCCACCCCACACCAGACAACCCGCCCCTTCCAGCCTATCTCCCCTCCCCCATCACCTCCTAGACTGTCAGGAACCTGGGTCTTCCCCAAAGAGCTCTCAGACCTTCCCCCTGGGTCCCTGGGTCCCCTCAGAGCCCTTGGGCTTGGGGAGGGGTGCTGGGACCTCAGTGTCGACTGTAATCCTCCTCAGCCTGGCGGAAGGGCTCAAGAGAGAGGAGGGGCAGAGGGTGGGACAGGAGGGGGAGCCCTGGGGAGGAGAGAGGGCACAGACGCAGCCTGGGCGGTGGGGGACTCACCCCAGAGAGGACATGCTGCTTGTCCCTGGCCCCCAGAGACAGAGATGGGGACTTGGGGCTGGGTGGCCCCCACTAAGGCCTGGAGATGCAGGTTTGGGACAGGGTGTCCCGGGGGGCAGGATGGGGCGGCAGCGCTGACGCCCTCCATCCCCAGGGCCTCCCTGTGGAGCTCCTGCGTGGTGTTGCCGCTGCTGGCGCTGACCTGGATGTCGGCCGTGCTCGCCGTCACCGACCGCCGCTCCGCCCTCTTCCAGATCCTCTTCGCCGTCTTCGACTCGCTGGAGGGCTTCGTCATCGTCATGGTGCACTGCATCCTCCGCAGAGAGGTGGGTGGGTGGCCTCCGTGCTCCGTGGGCCGGGCTCCTGCGGGGCCCTCCGTGGGGTCCTGGGGCTGTGGAGCGGCCGCCTCCTTCCCCGAGGGCCTCGGCAGGGAGACTGTGGGGAGGTGCAGCGTGAACGGCCCCAGCACGTTTGCGGGCTGCCGTGGTCACAGAGAGGGCCTGCAGGTGCGCGTGTCCATCCCACTCGCTGGGAGCGGCCCGGCGGTGCAGCACCTTCCGGAGGACGCCCTGCGTCCACTCAGTCCTGGCAGCATGGGGGACACAGGCATGAGGGGCTCCCATCCTCAAGGGACCTACAGGATCGAGGGAGCTGGCAGCTGAAGAAGATAGCTTCCAGGGCAGTGGAGACTCCTGCTTCCGGCATTTTCTGGACCTTTCCAGAAGGTGTCACTGGAAGGTTTTCACCAAACCACATCCCAGCTACCACCTGGCTGGTGGCCGGATGGGGATGATCTCGTGGAGGCTGGGATGGGGGAAGTATGCACAGCGACCTCAGTGGACTGGGATGCCCGCTTCCACATCGGCGCCAGGAGGGCGGATACCCAGGAGCAGGCAGCCACCTCCCGCTCCTGGAGAGACGGCAGAGGACTGTTGAAAACCACAGGGTTCCCAAGGACGAAGAACACGAGGGAAGCTGACAGCAGGGAGCCAGGCAGAGGGTGGCAGGAGCGGGACCCGCCCCTATCCGGGATCTCCGGCTGCTGCAGGAGGCTCAGGCATGGGAGGCCTGGTGTTCCAGGCCCTACGTGGCGATTTCCATCCCATCCTGGACTGATGAGGCCGCCCTGCTTGGCCTCCCCGGCCTGGGCCTCACTCTCTGGGCAAAGTGATCAGAGGGGCTCTGGCCTTGGGCAGCTGGTGCAGCTGAAGATGGAGATTCCGCCTGGAACCAGGGAACAGTAGGTGTGCTGAGCCGGGTCACGTGTCCGCCCAGGCCTCCCAGGCCCACAGCTCTGCGGGGAGGGGCGAACACCCCTCTGGAGGCAATTTGACCTCAAGGAAAGACAGGAGGAGGAGGAGCTGGAGTTCCCACGTCTGCCAGTGAAATGGCTCCCACCCTGCCATCCCCAGTCAGGCAGCACCCCACACTTATGTCCCAGCAGCTCCTGACGAGGAAAGCAGGGCTCCTGTTGGAGCTTCAACCCAACCAGGCAGGCAGGAAAACAGCCCAACCCCAGGCAGCGTGGGGACCGAGGCAGCCCGGGGAGGAGAAACCTCACCAACCCCTCCTTATCCTCACCTGGGAGAGGCTGCTCACCCTGGTGAGCACCACGTGGGCCGGGCCCTGTCCAGCAATGGGCTAGTGTTATGATTCTCATGACAGCCCCTAAAGCAGGCGCCGTCCACTCTGTTCCACAGACAGGACAGCTCCAGGGAGCTCATCACGGAGCTCCTCGCCATGGCTGGGACTTCAGCCCAGGTGGTTCTGGAAGGCCACACTCTTGGCCCCCAGCGCCTGGCTTCCGTGAAAGAACAGCAGCAGCCTATGAAAAAGGAACATCCCCAAAACAAAGAGAACCTCATGGAAATGAAAACCAGAGCAACTCCAAGCTCAGTAGGAGGAAAACAAAAGCAACGCCACAAAACAGAAAAGACGGAAACGAGAGATTTTTAAAACAATTAAGCGAATCCCCAGCAGCCAACTGACCAGCCACGGGAGCTGCAAAGGATGCAGCGGGGAGGAGGAGCTCTAGGGAGGCCGAGCCGGGGCTGCCTGGAGCAGAGGCCGGCGCTGGGGCCTCAGATGTGGTCGCACATGGGGTGGGGGAAAGAGGGGACCCGGCGTGCTCCCATTGCAGGTGGGCACAGTGGACACCAGGGCCAGCCTTCCCCAAAGCCCCCCTCAAGCTCCCAGCCCCTGTGTGTGGGCTCCGGGCTGCAGGACCCTCAGGTCCCTGCCCAGAAAGGGCTCCCGCCTGGGCCTGGTAGCAAGGGGCCTCCAGCCCTACCCAGGCCCTCAGCCTCAGGGGTGGTGGCCAGGGCTGCAGGGCATGCTGAGGAGGCGGGGCTGGGTGGAGGCCATGCCAGGCAGCCTGGCCGGCCCTGTGACCTGGGACACTCCTGCAAGTGGGCAGGTCAGTCCCTCGTCTGGCTATGAAGCCGGGGCCTCCTGGGCTGAGACTGGCTTGGGCATTCCTGGAGAGGGTCCCGGAAGGCCTTGGGGAGCCCCAGCTCCTCTGCATACCCACAGAGCACTTCCCTACCCGCCTGCGGGACCAGGCACACAGTAGGTGCTCAGCAGGCGTTTGTGGGGCAGGCCCGTGAGGAGAGGATGGCAGGAAGGCACACCTGCCGTGGTGGCCTGTAGTCCTGAGCTGGTGTCTGTAGGTCAAAGGCCACCGAGACCCTGGCTTCCAGGCCTGGCCTTGCCTCTGACTGGCTGTGTGGCCATAGACGGTTCTCTTGCTGTTTCTGGTCCTTGGTCCCCATCTGCCTGGTGAGAGGGTGGTGGGCTGGATGTGCTCAGCCCCCAGCAGCATGAAGCAGAGCACTGGGTGAGGGAACGGGGCTGCAGGTCCGTGGGTGAGCGGGTGGGTGGGTGGGTGCCCGGAAGCCAGGAGCCCCAGCTTATCTTCTTTTCACCTCTGCCAACTTCTGTTTGGACACCGCCTCCAGGAAGCCTTTGTGCTTTCACCACCACCACCCCCCACCAAGGATTCCCTTTAGTTACTGTGACCAGCGGAGTGTCAGTGCACTGCCCAGAGCAGCCAGCAGGTGGCTGCCAGCCTCAGGGGAGAGACAGCTGGCATTCTGGAATGATTACCTCCTTGAAGCTCCCTGTCCATAAGCTGTGTGCTGGCCGCTGAGTAGGTCTTCCCGTACAGTCCCTCCTACGGAGCCCACTGACATCGTCACCACTGTCCCCCCTGAAGAGTGGGTGCCCGTGAAGGCGAAACCCCCTTGACGGAGTGTGTCGCTCCCAGTGGGGTGACTACGGGGAGGGGCAGATCTCAGGGTCCCTGGCACAGCACCCCACGCCCCCGGTGGACACTCCCAGGGCAGGGCAGCGAGGGCCAGGCTCTCCACCTGCTCGGAGGAGGCAGCGGCGTTGAGGCTGCCAGAGACGCAGCCAGGCCCGGGACATCTTCACCCTTGCGGGTCTGGGCAGGTTCTTGCGGGCAGACTGACCCAGGGCCTGCAGCCGCTCTCAGGGGCTGGGAGCTCTGTGGAGAGAATCTCAGACAGGAGAGGGGCAGGCTCTTCCCTCCCCGGGGTCTCGTTTCCCCTTCTCCACCCAGAGGGTCATGACCCCGTAGACCACCGCCCAGGGGCCTCTGCCCTTTCCCAAGACGCCCGTTCCTCCTCCATATGCTGCTCATCTGATCTGGCGCTGGCGCAGGGTGGGGGCGTGCAGGGTGGGGCGTGGCTGCCACTGAGGTACTCGGCTCTCCCTCCCCAGGTCCAGGATGCTGTGAAATGCCGTGTGGTTGACCGGCAGGAGGAGGGCAACGGGGACTCGGGGGGCTCCTTCCAGAACGGCCACGCCCAGCTCATGGTAGGACTCGGGGCCTGGGGACTCAGGCTGCCCCACCCACCTTGTACCCCCCCCACCCCATGCCTCCAGAACCTTACTGTGCCCCAAGCTCCCCTAGGCCCCAGCAGCCCTGTTGGGAAGAGCTCTGAACCCAGTGTGCAGTTGGGGAAACTGAGGCTCGCCAAGTGGAACCCCTGGTCTAGGGTTTCCAGGTGGGAAGAGCTGAGCTGATGAGTTTGAGGGTCTCAGTGGAGGCTGGCATCCACCCCACACACAGCCCTGCTGGCAGCAGTGCCCGTCTGGTGGGACATCACCTCTGAGCGTCCCAGTCCTCGTCTCTAGGTGCCTCATCCTTACACGTCCCAGGCCCACCCTCATTGCCTTCTGTCCCCCACCCAGGGCTGTCCTGCTCAGCTGCCACCTGGGGGTCCTACTCAGCCTGTCCATCCCCTGCTCACACCCTGCGTGTCCCCACCTGCTGCCTCCCTGGTGTTCACAGGTGCTGCCGGGGTCTCAGCCCCTGCAGGGGTGATGAGCCTTCCCTTCCTTGTGGCCACGGGTCATCCTGCCTACCCTCTCTCTGGGCTCCCTGCCCTCCTCCCGCCCATCCTGATGTCCTCAGCCCTGTGCTCTGCACACACCGCCTCCCCGCCCCTGCCCCCTGCCCTGCCGCATGTGCCTATGGCCTGTCCTCTGCAGCACAGAGTTCCCAGGATATGCACAGGCCCTGGGAGGGCGGCCCGAGGGGCAGGCTCCTGTGTAAGACCCTCCACAGCCCCTCGTGGAACCTCCACCTCCACACCTCAGCCTCAGTTCCTTCTTCTGCCTCCCTGCCCTGGGGCTCAGCCAGGCCAGGGTGGGCTGCTTCTAGTCTCCAGCTCTGCTGCCATCCCCGCCCGCCTCAGCACCCGGGGCTGGCACAGGGGGTAGAGCCAGGCCCCCCGTCCACCCTCCAGGCCTCGGGACAGTATCCGAGCCCTGGCCTGGTCCTGAGCTGGACCTGCAGCTGTGCTGGTCTTGCCCCTGCCCCTGAGTCCTGCACACCTGCCTCCACCCTGAGCACTCCCACACGTCCCCTCCAGGGAGTCCTCCCTGACCCTTGCCCCATTGGGCCACCCGTTTGGGCCCAGGCCGAGTCCCGGTGAACTCCGCACGGCTGGCGCAGAGTTGGGTCCTCGGGATGCCCGGCCACCTAACGGCACTCTCGAGGCTCACAGGCAGGGGCTGGGCAGAAGGCATGTCCCGCCCCGGGTGAGGGTGCGGTCCTTCGGTGAGAGACGGCCACCTTGGCTCTTGGGTGACATCCAGGCAGGCCCCTCACTGCTCTGTGCCGCAGTGTCTCCATCGGGCAGGGAGCTGGTGTCCGCCAGCGACTACCTTGTCACTTTGGGACACGGCTTCCCCCTCCCCGGTGTTTCTCCTGGCCTGGCCTCTGACCCCAGAGGGAAGATTTTGTTGTCTTCAGCCATCCCGGCTCCTGCAGGTGTGGGGAAGGAACCTCCAGGTTTTCAGGGAAGGGCTGGCCTGTCCTCTGGAGCCCCAGGGCCCCTGGAGAAGGACAGCCCCAGGCCTGGGCAGGTCCTGAGCTCCCTGAGGCAGGCCTGGGCCACCCATTCCTGCCTCCCCAGGTGCCAGCCTGGTGTGGCTGCTCGAGGGTGGTAGGTGCTGCCAGCCTTGGCCCCGAATTCCATGTTCAGTCACACCAGACTGCCTCTCCCTCGGCAGGCCCTGGCATGGGGCCCCCTTTGAGGGATGCGGGGACCAGCGGGGAGAGTTCTGGTGCCCCAGGCCCAAGGCCGTTCCTGAGGCCTCAGGGAAGGGACCTGCCAGAGGAGGCAGTAGGTCAGCGGCTCCCCGGATGCCTGGGAGAGAGCACACGTGTGTGTCACACAAACAGAGCTACGCACAGAAACACACGTGCACAGAACACTCAGACGCATTCTGTCACTTTTACAAACACAAACACGAATCCACACGTAAACACAGGGACACAAATTTACCCACTTACACAGAGACGTATCTGTAAACACACGCGCATCCTGACTCTCATACACATCCACCCAGAGATACAAACGCACGTACACAGGCAAGTGCGTACGGAGGCACAGTCACCCACACGGGCCCTGGGCTGTGGGTGTGGGTGGGGTTCCACCGTGGCCCTCCTGGGTGCTCTGCGCACGCGCACACACCCCCGCTCCGAGGGAGGCGCTCACCGGGTCCTGCTGTCTCTGTCCTACAGACCGACTTTGAGAAGGACGTGGACCTGGCCTGTAGATCAGGTGAGCGCCCGACAGGTGAGAGGACAGTGCCGGCCCGGCCCCCTGCACGTCCCCACGCCATGCCTCTGTTTCTGCATCACCCATATCACCCATCCGGTCCACCCCTGCCACTCCCACCCACACCCAGCCTTACTGTCAGGCCCACTGGGACGCAGGGGACCTGCCCAGGCGATCCAGCTGGGGCAGCGACCTTGGCCCCTGTCCCTCTCACCCCACCTACTCCCCGAGGCCAAAGGAGGGTCCGTGGAGCACGATCAGAAGCCTCCAGGACTCCCCTGTTCAGGTGCCCGTGAAGCCCCTGGCTGCCTCGCCTGCCCACCTGGCATCTTTTCTCCCTCCGTCCTGGCCCCAGCGAGGAGCACAGCCCCACCTTTACTGTCCCTCCCCCACCCACCTTCTGCCCGCCCCCCCTCCTGCCTGCCCCCCTCCAGCACATGTGTTCTGTGCCACCTTCATTTCCTCATTGCCAGTCCCAGCAGGGGCAGAAGTGGGTGGAGCTTTCAAGCTAGGGGGACAGTGGGCAGCAAGAGGAAGGCAGGGAGAAGGACCCGCCATGGAGCCCGAGGCCAGTGCTGAGGTTCCTGGAACCAAGTGCAAAAAGAGGATGACTGCTCAATAACGGAAGCTCCACCACCCAGCCCCAAGCATCAGACTGCAAGGGTCTATTTCTGTCCCTGTCACTGTTGAGTGAACCAGGTCCTGAGGCAGTGCCAGGCGGTGGCTTTCGGGGCTGTGGAGAGGCCAGTGGACCGTGCTCCCTCTGGTCATTTAGATATTTGAGGAGCACCTTCTCTAGAGACAGCCCTGGCAGAGGAGCTGGGACAGCCCCAGATGGGGAGTGTGTGCTGCTGCCATTTGGGCCCCTGGAGGGCTTCCCGGAGGAGGTGACATCAGGGCTGGGCTGAATGGGAGCTGGACAAAAAGTGCCTTCTGCCCCCTTGAGATTTCCTGTATCCAGCCCCACGACCTCCCATAGAGGTGACCCCAGTGCTTGGGACCTTAGTGGCTTTGGTGTGTGTGGGCCTCTCTGGGCCCCTGACTCCTTCTCATTCATACTTTGGCTGCGGCACCTTCTGGATTGCGTGCAGCTCGTGGATGCACCATGAGCAGCTGGTGCTGAGCGCCCAGGAGCTTCCTTGGAGAGGGAGAGTGCACGGGGCGCCAGTGCGGGGCCTGGGCCTGGGGGGAGCTTGGCTTTTATTCTGCCCCAAGCTGGGCACATGGGAGGGCGGCGTGCAGATTCCTCACCTGCGGGGCACTCGTTCTGCCGTGTGGGGAGCAAAGCGGGAGGTGCGAGGGAGGTTGGAGCCTCGGGGTGTGTGTGGGGTGGGGTGGCCTTGGGGGCATGCGTCCTGAGAACGCCAGGGCCCTCTGGGTGGGGCGTGGGAGCTGGTGGGGTGGATGAAGGGCTGCTCTTGGGTGGGGACGAGGGGAGGGGTGGGGCTGAAGGTGGGCACAGGGTGTTGCTGTCAGAGGTGGCAGACAGGACAGCCCCAGGAGCGTGACCTGATGGGCTCTGAGGGGAACGGGAGGGATGTGTTTGGCAGAGTGAGTGACCCCTGGCTAGGCAGCTCAGGGGACATGGGTGACCCTAGGGCCTGTGTGGCTGGTGAGGTGGCTAAAGGGAGCAGCTGGTGAACACAGGCACCCAGGGCTGCTAGTGGTGAGGGGCACCCATCTGCCAGCCTGCACGGGGCAGGGCACAGGGGCAGGCCAGACTTCCCAGGAAGGGCCCCGGGGGCTGGATGTTTGGAGACTGGGGCTTGGAGAGAGAAGGGGTATGGAGGGCAGGCACCCCTCTGGTAGAGGGCAGGCGGCTGGGCCGGGGTCACCTTGGGGCTCTCCGCCAGCAAGTGTGGGCCAGATTCACTGGCAGGAGGTCGGGGGGCAAACTGGAGATCCGGGTGGCTGGGCCGCTGCAGTTGAGCAGAGATAGAAGCAAGAGGTGTCTGGGTGTGGGGTCTCTCCAGGGACCAGGAGGGGACCAGGAGGCCCCCAGGACAGAGTGGGGGGCAGGCAAACGCCCGTGGCCCTGAGGCAGCGATGCAGGAAGGGTTGTGAGGGAGGCCAGGGCCTCACAGCTGCACTTAGTACCGCTGGGACCCCCACTCAGCCCCTGATCGCACCAGGCTCAGGGCCGTGGGTGTTGGGAGCACTGCAGGGCTGGCTGGGCTGTCACAAGAACAGACCGTTCTGCCGTGTCCCTGTGCTTCTGGGCTGGAGGCCGCCCTCGCCTGCTCTTTTCAGTGCTGGGGAGGGCAGTGTGTGGGTGACAACCATTTGTCTTCTTGGGGGCCGGCAGAGAGGGCCACCCTGCCTGGCAGCCTCATCTGAGGACGTAGGAACCCTAGGGACCATAGCGCCACGTACGGGTAGGTGGCACCTGCCCTCAGATCAGGAACCAATGGGACCTGGCTGGGGTCCCCAAGGAGGTGGTGGCCTCACAGGTCAGACTGGGGCCCCTCTCCCGCCGGGACCATCCCCCACCGTCCTCACCCCCACACCTGTCTCCCCGCGGCGCCTGCAGTGCTCAACAAGGACATCGCGGCCTGCCGCACAGCCACCATCACGGGCACACTGAAGCGGCCGTCCTTGCCAGAGGAGGAGAAGCTGAAGCTGGCCCACGCCAAGGGACCGCCCACCAACTTCAACAGCCTGCCGGCCAACGTGTCCAAGCTGCACCTCCACGGCTCGCCCCGCTACCCCGGCGGGCCCCTGCCCGACTTCCCCAACCACTCGCTGACCCTCAAGAGGGACAAGGCGCCGAAGTCCTCCTTCGTCGGTGACGGGGACATCTTCAAGAAGCTGGACTCGGAGCTGAGCCGGGCCCAGGAGAAGGCTCTGGACACGAGCTACGTGATCCTGCCCACGGCCACGGCCACGCTGCGGCCCAAGCCCAAGGAGGAGACCAAGTACAGCATCCACATCGACCAGATGCCGCAGACCCGCCTCATCCACCTCAGCACGGCGCCTGACGCCAGCCTCCCTGCCCGAAGCCCACCCTCACGCCAGCCCCCCGGCAGCGGGCCCCCCGAGGCCCCCACCACCCAGCCCCCGCCACCCCCACCGCCTCCACCCCCGCCTCCCCAACAGCCCCTGCCCCCGCCACCAAGTCTGGAGCCGACACCCCCCAGCCTGGGGGAGCCCGGGGAGCCCGCGGCCCATCCGGGACCCAGTGCAGGTCCCAGCACCAAGAACGAGAATGTCACCACCTTGTCCGTGAGCTCGCTGGAGGTGAGGGGGGCAGGGGTGGGCCGCACGCCACCCAGCGAGGACCGGCTGCAGCAGCCAGGCTGCCCTTGCTGGGTGGGACCCCAGGCCATCAGTGGGCTGGGCTGTGCCAGGCTCCACCTCCCAGTGGCACCCCCACCCCCAACCCTGCTGGGCCCCGTGACCGTGAGATTGTAGCACAAATGCTGAGCTTGTGTTATGTGGCCCCCACTCTAGGCCTGGCAGGGTGGTCTCACCCCATTTCAAAGGGGCTTGGGGACCCACAGTCTGGACCTACGGAGCGGGGCCTGCACCTAGCACAATCACTAATCCAGCCCGGGACAAGCTGGCCTCATGCCCTGCCTGGGTCTGCCTGGAGCCTGCCACTGAGCCGGGCTCCCTCGACCTGCGGGATGTGGTTTCAGAGGCAGCCCTCCCACACGATACGCTCCCACCACCTGGCTCCTGGTCCCTGGCGATGCTGCCCTGAGCCCCTGAGTTCTCTGTCAGGGGACCCAGCCATGTAGCCCCGAGTTCTGGTCTCCTTGACCCTGGGGAGTGTCTCCCGGGCAGGCGAGCTGCACACCCCAGCCCAGCCCTGGTGCTGCCCCCTGACGCCAAGCGCATGGCTGAGGGAGCTGCCTCGGGTGGGGGATGGCCCTGGGGGCAGGCAGCCCATCTGAGCTGGGAAAGTGGGAGGGCCTGGGCTTCTGCCGGTTCACCTGACTCTCAGAGACCTCAGACTGATGCAGGAAGGGAGTGGCCTGGGACACGCCCTCCAGCCCATCACTGCCATTGGGGCCGGGGCTGCAGACTTGCTCTGTGGCCCTGGCAGCCCCGCCCTCTGTCCTTACTTCCCACCTGGGTCCTCAGTGTCTCCACGGAAGGGGCAGCCTACATGGGAAGCAGCGGGCACCCACTGCACCCCCAGGCATGTCCCCCAGGTCCGGCCTGGCCCCTGAAGGCAGGCGTGGGATGAGCGGGTCCCTGGTGCCCTCAGTCTCAGGGAGGGAGAGGCATGAACTTGTCAGGAGATTTTAGGGACCCTCAGGGAATGGTCACGAACTCCTTCTCCCTGCAGCGGCGGAAGTCGCGCTATGCGGAGCTGGACTTTGAGGTGAGTCCCGGTGTCCCCTCCCCAGACACTTGGGGCTGGACGTGCTCTGAGCCCCCCCCATGGCCAGAGGCTCCCCGGGAGCCAGGGGTGGGGGTGGTGGGGGCTGTGGCCTCCTCCTGGCCCAGGACTCACTGCCCAGGCCCCTGCAGAAGATCATGCACACCCGGAAGCGGCACCAGGACATGTTCCAGGACCTGAACCGGAAGCTGCAGCACGTGGTGGAGAAGGACAAGGAGGTTCTGGGCCCAGAGAGCAAGGTCTGGAGGGCCAGGGGGCAGGGCGGGGAGAGCCCTGAGGCCAGGCCACTGTCTCCCTTCTTCCCTGGCTCCGCCCACTCATCCTCTCTCTCACCATTCATTCATTCATTCCTTTGGCTGTCCCTGAGGGCTGGCCTGACCCTGCCCTGCTGGAGTCTGGAGGCCGTGGCCATCCTGGAGCTGAGCGGTCACAAGCCTGCTCCTGAGGCCGTGGGTCCGGATTGGGGTGGTGCCTCCAGGCTGACCTCCTGGCAGGGATCCCTTAGCCTGACCCAATCGTGGGGGTTGCAGCCTCTGCCAAGGCTGGGGAAAGTCTGCATCTGCCACCGCCCCGCTCTATTCTGGGCCCTTCCCCTGCCAGCCTCCCCGTCCCCTGTCCCCTGTCCCCTGCCTCCCGTCCCTTCCTCACTGATTCGTGTCTGCCTGCTCCTGGCTCTCCCTCCGGGCCTCGTCCCTCCTGCACCACCGGGCCACCCAGCAGCCAGAAAAGCAGCAGACACCCAACAAGCGGCCCTGGGAGAGTCTCCGGAAAGCCCACGGGACGCCCACGTGGGTGAAGAAGGAGCTGGAGCCTCTGCAGCCCTCACCCCTGGAGCTTCGCAGCGTGGAGTGGGAGCGGTCAGGCGCCACGATCCCGCTGGTGGGCCAGGACATCATCGACCTCCAGACTGAGGTCTGAGCGGGTGGGCGGCGGCCACACACTGGGCATGGAGGGATGCCGCTCCGCCCGCGCCTGCCGCAGACGGGCACAGACACGCTCGCGGGCGGCGGGCCAGGCCCGCGCCCCGGCCTCAGGGCGCTCGGACAGCGGCCAGGCACAGGGCCCGCAGTGCTGGGACCAGAGCCAGATACAGGACAGGAGGCGGCCCGGCCAGCGGGCACAGGGCATCGGAGGCCAAAGGTGCCTCGGACTCTGCCCTCCTCGGGCGAGGCCCAGCGGGCAGGTGGGCAGGCAGCTGTGGGCCATGGACAGGCCCGGTGCAGCCAGCGTCCCAGGATGCCCGCCTGAGCTCCTGCTGCGGAGGACCAGCCTGCTTGGCCCGGCCGGCCTGGCACCGTTTTTTAAACACCCCCATCCCTTGGGAAGCAGCCAGCCCCCCACCCCTTCCGGGGCCCCAGGCCCCTCCTAGACCAGGTGGAGAGCACAGCTCTCCCACCCTCGAGGCCCCCAGGGGCAGGACTGAGCCCCCTCCAGGAAGAAGCAGGGGGGAATCTATTTTTTCTCTCCTTTTCTTTTCTTCAATAAAAAGAATTAAAAACCCACATCCTGTCTGTGTGCCCTTCCTCTGTGCAGCCCGGTGCCCTGGCCCAGCCCTGGCTGTTGGGGTGAAATTCCCTGCCTGGCCCTGGTGTCCCCTCATTCCCAGGCCAGGTGGGCCCTGCAGCTCCTGCCTGGCCCTGGGCCTCCTGAGGCCAGCAGTGTGGCTCCCAAGACGTCCCCTCTCCCTGGGGCTCTGGGGACATTCAGGGAACCCCAAGTGCTGGTGCTCCCGGCTCCCTCCCAAAGCTTCTCAGCACGTGAGCCTCATACTGCTCTTGGGCTCCTCAGTGGGAACACGCTGGGCTCCTGTTGTACCTTGAGTCATGTTCAGGAGGGACAGCATGAACCCACCGATTCTTAGGAACAGTCTGACACGGTGGAAATGCCTGTGGGGGACAGGACGCCCAGGGATGGAGGGAGCCTCCCTCTCGGTGCCCCCACCTCCTTCCTGCCCACCAGGGGCCCTGCCCTCTGCTCCTGCCTCTGCCCTGGGGTAGGCACAGTTCTGGGTCCCCTCTTCATTGCTGGGGCACTTCCTGTCCCCAGGCCTGGGTTTCGTCTGTCGGGGTGGGGTCATGGGGAGCATCTGTGGACACGCCTAGCCCCCCCACCAGCTGGCCCAGAAGGGGGCCCCTCCTCCCCGCACCCCCCTCCTTCCCTGGGAGCTTTGAGATGCACGTCCTGCCTCCCTCTGTGTCTCCAGCAGGGGGCAGCCTGAGCCCCCGCAGGGAGCCCGGGCTGGCGGGAAGGTGATAGGGAGGGAGGGGCCCCTCAGACTGTGCGCTCCACCCTGGAGGGCCCCAAGGCCAGGAGAAAACACCGCACAGAGCCTGGGCCTGGACAGCAGTGCTTCACCACGCTGCAGAGGGGGCGACAGTCTGGCATCCCCCGCGGCCCCCCGCAGCCTCACCTGTGCCCTGTCACCCCGACCCCTGAGTCCTCGCCAGCAGAGAGGGCGGGGCAGAGAAGGTGCTTGGTGGGTGCTGTGACTTCTGTGACCATGGTGATTACAGACGGTCACATGTGACCACGGCCGACTGCTTCGAGTGGGTGGACGCGTGGATGACTGGGAGTGGGGCGGTGTGTCCACAGTGGCCCCGAGGAGATGGTGCAGTCCCCGGGCCCCGGCAGTCGAGCAGCACAGTCTCTGAGCCACAGATCTGAGCACCCCAGAAGACCAGAATGCTTTGGTGAGACTGGACAGCAGAACCTGGTGAGAACCTCGTCCAGCTGTATAAAGCTCCTTCGAACTGCGGCGTGCGCTCACGCTTAGCTCTGCAGCAGGGATGCTAATGCGTTTTATGATGCCTCTCCTAGGATAGTAGGTGAAATATCACACACACATCACACCATCCTTCTTTACCCAGGCAGATCCCACTTGGCACCAAGGTTTCAGAGGAGAGGCTGTGGGCCGTGGTCCCTTCCTCATCCTGAGTTACGGAAGAAAGCTGGGAGGCCCGCCCCTGGGAGCAGGTGGAGAAAGCGCTGAGCCCCCAGCTTCCCTCCACAGAAGGCAGCACAGAGCATGGGGCAGGCTCTGGAGGTGGGGCTTCCACTCAGGTCACCCCGTCCTTGTGGAGGGGCCAGAGTGGGTTCTTGGCCAGCTTCCCGACCTCCCGGCCCCACGCTCACACCCAGTGACAGGAGAAGCTGCAGCAAAACAAAACAACAAATAACAAGAAGGGACCCAAGCCACACATCCCTGCACACAGTGGGAGCAACTCATGTCAGCGTGAGCCACTGGGGCCGGACACACGGTGACCAGGGGAAGGGCGCAGTGTGTGGCCAGGGGCAGGGATTAGCCTGTGACCGGAATAAGGGTTTAGCCAGCAGCCAGAATCAGGGCTCAGAGTGTGGCCAGGGGCAGGGCTCAGCACAGTGTCCCCATGGCCAAGACTAAGTCTTCAGGCAGGTCTCATTTCTCCTTCACTGTGGTCCTTCCCTCCCAGAAGGCCGTGTCTGTGCCAGGAGAGGCCATATCCCACGTCCCGCCCAGCCCCAGTGTTCGCAGCTGTTCAGTACTCCATGACCTCTCACAGTAACGTGTCACAGAAATTGCTCTTTCCGAGCAGGAAGCTACATCCCAGGAGAGTCAGCAACCCTCGAGCCCTGCTTGGGTCTGCCCTAGGCATCTTCTTGTGGGGAGCCCTGTGCTGGGCAGTGCTTGGGCCAGAGGCCATGGAGATGCTCCAAGCTGGAACAGGGGCCTCTTCCCAGACTTCTGCTGGTTCCCCTCTCTGCTCCATCCAGCTGCTCAGAGTGATGTGCTCTCGACACTGAGCAAGGCAGGAACCATGATTGTGTCTGCAGGTGAGGACACCCAGACTCAGGGTGGCTGGTGTCCCACTGGCAGCAAAAGCGAGGCTGCCCCCAGAACCCAGCTCTCCCACCTCAAATTCTCCGGCCCTCCCCACAGTGAGTTGTCTTCTGGAGGGCAGCAGTGGCACGTCCAACTGCCACTTCCTCCATCCAAAGCCACTTCTTTCCTGTGGAGTCCAGGGCTGACCACTTCACCAGAAAGGTCTTCCTGGGCCTGTACACACTCTATTGTCTTGGCCTCCTTGTACAAGTGCTGTCCTCCCCAGCAACCTGTCACTGGTGAGGCTGAGACCACCTCCTCTGCCACACTCCACCTGCCACCATCAGGTGGCAGTTCCCTAGGGAGAACAGTGGGGCGGCCACTGGTGGAGGTTACTGTGATTGGCGGGAGCACTGTGGTGGTCAAAGGTGGTGGTGACAGTTTTGTGGACAGATGTGGGGCTGGAGATATTGGTGGTTGTAATGATGATGATGGTAATGGTGGTAGCAGTGCTGATGGCGATGATGATGATCATGGTGATAGTGATAGTAATAATGATTATGATGGTGGTGGTGGTGATGGTGACAGAGGTAATGATGGTGGTGGTCATGGTGACAGAGGTAATGATGGTGGTGGTGATGGTGATGGCGACAGAGGTAATGGTTGTGGTGGTGGTGACAGAGGTAATGGTGGTGGTGATGGTGATGGCGACAGAGGTAATGATGGTAGTGATGGTGACAGAGGTAATGATGGTGGTGATGGTGACAGAGGTAATGGTGGT
>NW_022437493.1:27633-43952 GCF_009761245.1 Sapajus apella
TGTGATGATGGTGGTGTGGTGATGGTAATGATGGTGATGGTGTGGTGGTGGTGATGGTAGTGATAGTGATGTGGTGATGGTTGTGTTGGTAATGGTGATGGTGGTAATGATTTTGTGATGATGGTGGTGTGGTGGTGATGGTTGTGTGATGATGGTGGTGTTAGTGTTGGTGGCAGTGATTGTGAGGGTGGTGACAGTTGCATTCATAATAGTGATGGTGGCAATGATTGTATGACGATGGTGGTGATGTTGGTGGTGGTGCTGTTGGTGACAATGACTGCAGGAAGCGGGGTGGGACCCTGGCCTTGGTGCAGGCCACAGGACAACAGTCCGTGTGCAGATGGGGTTCTGTTGGGTGGTGACTCTGGGCCCTCACACTCTCCCACAGGTACATCCGCTCGGAACGGTCTGTCATCCTCATCAACTTCTGCCTGTCCATCATCTCCTCCAATGCCCTCATCCTCATTGGGCAGACCCAGACCCGCAACAAGGTAGGGAGCCTGGCGTCCTGCCGTGCACTCCCAGGACGCTCAGGTGGAGTGAGGACGGACCCTATGAGGGGCCTGGGCCGTGGGATCCCTGGGAAACTCAGGCAGGCAGAGGGTGTGGGAGGAGTTGCAGGAGGAGGCTGCCCCAGCTGCAGGGAGTGCCCCGCCCTCCGCTGTGGCTGGAGGGGACTGTTGGAGGCTGGTCAGCTGGCAGAGAAGGGCAGCTTGTGTCCCAGCATCTCTGCTGGGCTGACCCTTCAGGATGAGCCCACCCAGGCCCTTGTGGGCAGTGGACACGGCCTCAGCTCGTGCTGCCTCAGGACTAGGGAGTGGCACCAAAGACAAGTGACACTGTGGTGACAGAGGCTCCCACGGTCCACCCTCTTACCCCCACCCTTGCCAGCCTTGAAGCTGATAGCTCATGGTGGGCTCCTGCCTGCCCTCCCCGGACTCCCCTTCCCACTAAATGTGGCAGGTGTGGCCTTCGGGTGGGGGCCTCTGTTTCTGAAAGGGGCCACCCTTTAAACGTAGGGGAGAGGATGAAGCCAGAAGGCCTGCAGTGAGACGGAGGAGGACTGGTCCCAGGGCCTGCACGTGTTGCGGCAAAGCTCAGGGCTGCGGGGTGGGTGAGGTTGTCTGTGACTTGCTGGGTGTCCTTGGGGTGTGACTTGCCCTCCCTGGGCCTGGGGCTCAGCCCCTCCTGAAGGCATGGGCAGGCACCTGGACTTTTGAGATGGCCCCTGGCTTAGCATTTGGTGTGGCTGTGAATGGTGCTGAGGAAGATGGGGAGGGAAGGTCTCTTTGTCCCGGGGGGGCTTAGAGGGTCAACAGCCCATCTCAGGACAGGGACCAGGGCAGGGACCTCTGCATTGCTTTCTGCCTGGGGATCTGTTCGGGTCCTGGCTCGGGTGCTGGGTGCTGGGCTTCCAGCTGCAGATGGGCACTCAGTGGGCGCGGGCGTGGAGCCAGGGAGCACCTGCCCAGCCTGCCCTGCCCTTGGCCCCCCGCAGGTGGTGTGCACGCTGGTGGCCGCCTTCCTGCACTTCTTCTTCCTGTCCTCCTTCTGCTGGGTGCTCACCGAGGCCTGGCAGTCCTACATGGCTGTGACGGGCCACCTCCGGAACCGCCTCATCCGAAAGCGCTTCCTCTGTCTGGGCTGGGGTGAGCGGTGGCCTCCCTGACCCTCCCAGGCGGGCATCCTGCCTCCTGGCCCTGCTGCTTGTTCTGCCCTGGCAGCCCCTCCTCTCCCCGTCCCCTGTGGACCCCTGGGGCCTCGGCGGCTGCTTGGGTGGGCTTCTCCCTCTGGGCCCTCATTTCTCCATGGAGCTGCCAGATAAAGCGTGGGACACCCAGTCCCCTTTCATGTCTAGATAATGAAAATGTTTCTAGCACAAGTGCGTCCAGTGCACTGCTTGGGACATACATTCACAGAAAGACGATTCCTGGTTTTTCTGCGAGTCACATGTGCCTGGCGCCCCGTGTGTTCTCTGCTCATTGGTCCGCCTGGCACCCAGCTCCAAGGGCCCTTGCCTTGTTCACCTTCTGCCCCATCTCATGCTCAGCCCCATCCTCTGTTGGCTTCAGAAGTGCCCGCCTGGCCCCCAGCCTCCAAGGCAGGGCTGGGAGAAGGTGGAGTCTGGCTGGGGCTTGGGTGGGGTCAATGCTGTGTCTCTGCTCCTTCTCCAGGGCTCCCCGCGCTGGTTGTGGCCATTTCCGTGGGATTCACCAAGGCCAAAGGGTACAGCACCATGAACTAGTGAGTCGGGGATTGGGGGTGTGGTGGATGGCCACATGGACCCCCAGAGCCTTCTGCCTCCCTGGAAGGCAAGGGCCAGCTGTGTCCTCCCTCTGTGTGGTGCTGACCATCTCACAGAGGCTCAGGGAGGGTGGGGCCCCAGGGGCTGGAGGCTGAGCCCCTTTGGGCAGCCCTTCCCCGTTGGTCAGCCAGCTTCTCCCTGGCAGCGAGCAGTGGGCAGCAGCATTGAAGGAAATCGGGCCATCAGGACCTCCTCCTCTGTCAGTTGGACAGGTCCATTAGCCACTCTGAGTCTCAGTTTCCCCATCTGCTCAGTGGGGAGCCCACCTCTGCACAGTGCTGGTGAGAGGGAGGGCTGTTTGAGATGCAAGAGCTCTGGGCACACCCCCACAGCAGGCTTGTGGCCGGCAGGCCAGGGTTGGGGGCTTATGTCACAGATGACGTCACAGGGCTCTGAAGGGTCCACTGGGCCAGGTCCTTGGGGCCTTAAGTGCCAAGCCAGGAAGTTTGGGGTCATCCTAGAGGCAGTGTGGAGCCAAGGTAGGGAGAGAGGGTCTGGGGCTCGGGATGGGCAGAAGAACTGGGGTTGGGGAGGAGAACCGAGGCTTGGGGGGAGGGAGTGGCTGCAGGGAAGCAGGGGAGGGGTGAGTGAGAGGCAGGAGGAGGTGATGGATGCCGGCTGAGTGGGAGCGTCAGAGCCCGCCTGGCTCACTGTGGAGCCCCGGGGGATAGGATGTGGCGGGCCCTGGAGCACTACCCTATCAGAGTGGCGGTAGGGAGTGGACAGAGCTGAGGGCCCAGGGGCGAGTGCTGAGAGGGAAATCCAAACACAGTCTCCAGAGACGACAGAGGCAGATACGTAGCCTGCTGGAGTAGGAGTGATTAGGAGAGGATGGGGACATAGAAGTGGGGTTCTGAAGGATGAAGAGGAGTTTGTTTGACACACGACATGGGGTAGATGCTTAGGGTAGAGGGAACTGTCTTTACTGGGTTTGCGATTTCTGTGGGCGCCATGGGTGGTGTCCCAAGAGCTGGGGAATGCGGGGCTGCTGCCTGGGTGGGTGGCAGGGAGGGCCCAGGGCAGATGTGTGAGCGCAGGACCAGGTGCTCAGGCTGCAGGCCCTGAGCCTGTGGGCCCGGGACCCAGCCCAGCATTTGAGCGTCACGTCAGGAAGGAGGGTCGGCCAAAGACCCCAAGAGAAGGGTAAGGAGGGACAGTCAGGTGACCTTTGTCCCGCCAGCCTGGTCCTCCTGCTGTGTGGCTCTAAGCAGGTGGGTCCCCCACTCTGGTCCCCATCTGTAAAATGGGGGTGACAACGGCTGCCTGGGGGCTCCCAAGGCTTCTAAGACTAACGAGTGGGTGTGATGTGCCCCTGCAGAAGGCGCTTGATGAGTGCTAGTTTCCTTCTGTCGCTTCCCAGCTCACCTCCCCTACTCCTGGGAGGCCAGCAGCGCCCCTCTGCACACTCCTCTGCACGCGGGGCGGCGCTGACGGCCTGTCTCCTCCCCAGCTGCTGGCTCTCCCTGGAGGGGGGACTGCTCTATGCCTTCGTGGGACCGGCCGCCGCCGTCGTGCTGGTACTGACCTGCCCGGGCCCCCCTCCCGTGACCCCAGCTGGGCCCCCCACCTGCCTCCTGGGCCTCAGTGCTCTCTCCTGCCCTGGGCCATGCACCCGCTGTCCCTTCAAGGGGGCCCTGATCACGAGGGGCTGGGTGCCCACAGCCCTACTCTGACCTGCGCTCGGCATGCAGTGCAGGGCCCGGACCAGGATAGTGAGCTTCCACACCTGTGAGTCTCAGCTAGCCTGATTAGTGGGCACCAGCTGTGTACCTGCCAGGAGGTCCACACAGGTGTGGTGAGTGAGTGGTATGGGAGGAAGCTGGGGACGGATGGAGGATGCAGGTAGCCGGGAGCTGCAGGCTGGACCTGGGTCGTGGGTGTCTGGCCCCAGAGCACCAGACATGAGGCTGGGGCTTCTTTCCCCCCTTGGGGGTGCCAGTGAGGACCTTCCTTGTGTGGTCCTTGGACTTTCCTTCCCGCTCTCCTCCCACCTTCGTGTGGAGGAAGGCAAGACTGTGGCAAGTGTCAGGCAGGGTCACCGTCCCCGAGTCACAGGTGAGCTGCAGCAGCCTGAGGGACCTGCCTGGTGCCACTGGTCTCTACTGGGTCCAGCTGTGAGCCTGCTCAGCCAGCCCCTGCCCCTCTACTCCGGCAGAGCTCCAGGGCTCACACCCACCCTCCCTGCCCTCCTGTCTTGCCCCAGGAGGGGCCGTCCATGTCCAGTCACTCTTGCCGCTTGACTGTCTCTGCAGGACCACACGCCTCCTAGTGGGACTTGGGCACAGGCTGGTGGCACTAGCCCTGCAGAGAGCCTAGTGAGGGTTGGAGGGGCAGTGGGCGCCATCCCTGGGCAGCCCCAGACCCCTCTCCACAATCCTGGCTGTGGAATCCCACCTCCTTTACTCCTTCCTCCAGGTGGGAGGCAGGAGGGGCAGGCGTGCGGTACCTGTCCAGGGCTGGGCTCAGTGCCAGCAGGGCGGTGCCCCAGGGACCTGGGGATGGAGGTTGGGGGAAAGGGGACAGAGACAGGAGCCCCACACCCATACCTCTCTCCCCAGGATGTGTCGGGAAGGTGGCTGACCCTGAGGGCTGTGGGACCTGCACCCCGGTGGCCCCTCCTGTTCTCGGGGCCACGTGGTGCAGTCTGGGCAGAGCCTGCCGCACGCAGTGTCCCATTGCTGGCGCCCATCCTCTCTTTCTGCTCCAGCCACATCAGAAAACTAGGCTGCCCGGGAGAGAGGCCACCGCCCATCAGGCTGGCCAGGGCTGTGGGCGTCCGTCCACTCTGCATCCATTGTGGAAGGCAGGCTAGGTGTACAGTCGGGAGCCCTGGGCTGGGAGCAACACCGTCCACCCCCCTGGTCCTCTGGACGTGGGGTCCCTGGAGTCCTGGGCTCTCCAGCCTCCAGCTGCTGGAACCTGGGCCTGAGGAAGTCAGGCCTTGCCCGGCGCGGTCTTGTCTACAGAGCGGGAATGCAGGAGGAGGGTCAGGGACCCTCTGGCAGTGGGGGAGTATGAGCTGAGAACCCTCCTTCCCCCCAGCAGAGGGGGGCCAGGAGACGGGGAGACCCAGGATGCTCAGGGCCGGTGGCTTACCGGAGGCGCTCCGGGAGCAGCTGTTGTCTTGAGTGGCAGCCTGGACCTGGACAGCGGCAGGCATGGGAGACTCATGCTGGAGCCCAGCAAGAGTCCCCTGGTGCAGGAGCCCGGCCAGGGCCCTTACGGGGCGGGCAGTTAGTCTGACGGGAATAGGAGGCGGAGATCGGGAAGGAAGTCTAGGGAGAGGAGGCGGCCTGCCCAGAGCAGAGAGGCAGGAGGCATGTGGCCCCGGGAGAGCCAGGATTAGGGGTGTTCCTTAGTTCCAGCTGCAGGCTGGCAAGGGATTCCAGTCCTTGTGGGTGGGGAGCTCCCTGGAGGAAGGGATGCAAGGACCAGAGCGGAGGGCCGACGGTGTGGTGACACGCGGGAGGGCTCTGCACAGTGGCAGCGGGACTGGAGGTCACCTGATGCCCATTGGGTGCTGGCGTTCCTATGATGGAGGCACCGGAGGTGACCCCAGGCGGGGTAGGGGTCGTGGTCGGCGTAGCCAGTGTTGGTCCAGCCAAGGTCAGCCCGCGGCCCGTGGCGGCCCCGCCCCACACTCCCACCTTTCTCTTCCCCGCAGGTGAACATGGTCATTGGGATCCTGGTGTTCAACAAGCTGGTGTCCAAAGATGGCATCACGGACAAGAAGCTGAAGGAGCGGGCAGGGTAGGACCGGGGCCACGCGGCTTCTCACCCCCCCGGAGCACAAGACCCAGAGTCCACCCAGCCCCGGGCTCCCGGGGGTTGGAGCACGCTCCACACCCAATCAGACTGCAGGGCCAGGGATCCCAGAGCAGTGGGGAAACGGAGGTGCCGAGTGCAGAGGCCCCTCAGGCTCCGCCAGCCCCTGCACCCCACTGTGCCACAGCGTCTCCCTCTGACCTGGGGCAGGCTGGGCCCCGTAAAGTCCTCAGAAGCTGTGAAACTGATTGTGCAGGGACACCGCCTCTGCCGGGCTTTCAGGGCGTCGGGAGGACGCCCGCAAGGCTGGCACTGGGGTCTCTGGGCTCCCGCGCCCCCGCCACAAGCCTTGCTGTGTGGCTGGCGGGAGGATGTCGCCTCTCCATGCAGGGACTCCCTGTCCTTGTGGGACCTCCATCGTGGGGAGGACAGTTCAGGCAAAAGGTGGAGCGCATGATCCTCCCTCCGGGGAGTCCAAGCTCAGGGACTGCTCTCAGCACAGCCACTGGGCAGGGCATGGGAGCAGGGCGGAGGCGCTGGGGATGTGTGGCTGCGCCCACCTGTCAGGGTCAGGGCCCTGGGCACAGAGGGGAAGCTGCAGAGCGTGGGGAGCTGACTAGGGTGGACAAGCCCCTCTGTCCTCCCGCCCCCTCCGGCCCCCACTCCTCACCTCTGCCTGCTGCTCTGTTGTCCAGCCCCAGCTGGTGTCTGCGTGGCCCCTCCCCTCTGTGCCAGTCTTGCTTGGATGCTCGGTCTCTCTGTCTCTCTCTCTCTGTTCCTGTCTCTTCCTGGCTCCTCTTGCTGTCCTCAGTGAAAGAAGCTTCAGGAAGCCTTCCCGTTGGGTGCCTGTGGGTTCTGGTCCTGGTTCGGAAGCAGCCGAGCTGGCCTTCAATGCCGAGTGCACGTGGTGGCCCTGGGGTCTGTCATTCAGGATGGGAGTCCTGACACTTTGTCCCCGGGCCTGGGAAGTGGAGGCTGGAGCAGCCTTCTCTGCAACCGTGCCCCACCTGTCCCACACTGCTCCGGAGACGGTGGTCACACTCAGAAGAGGTCCCCAGGGCTGTACTTGGGGTGTAAGCACGGCAGACTGCCTGCCTCAACCTGACCATTTTTACCATGCAGCCTTGATCTCGTACTGACTCGGTGCAGATGTTTTGTGTGCTTCTTGAAATAGCACTGTGGCAGGTTCTGTGGTTCTTACCGCTGAGCAAATGGAGGTTTAGGGAGGGTGAGTCCCTGGTGGAGGTGGGCTTGGGCACACGCTAGAGCCAAGCCCAGGCAGCCCGCACTCTGTCCCCATTGCCTGTGTGTGCAGCAGGCCTGCTGCGTTAGGTACACATGCCCAGGAGCACTCCCGGGCTTGCCTGTGCTGCCGTGTAGGTTTTGCTGCCCACACAGGGAGGGGCTGGGGTGGGGGTGGAGGGGCAGCAAGTACACTGGTCTGTGTGCATGCACCCACACACATGGGCACACATGTGGGCATACACATGCCACGAGGACCTGCACGAGGTCCCTGCCAGGCCAGCTCCCTTGAAGACACACAGGAAGGGGTGAGGAAGGCACAGTGACCTTCCTTTGGGTAGTTTGCCGCTTTGTGCAGATGGAGGCAGAGTCCACTCTCAGCTGAGCACAGCGCAGGGACCCGGTGCTGCCTTCCCCCACGCCTGCCACGTGCAGCCCATGGCTCTGCCGCCACAGTGCCCACACCCCAGGCCTGAGTTTGCGAGGCAGCTGAGAGCCCCAGGACCATCCCTGTGGGGCCGGGCTGGGCTCCGGAGTGGCTGGCTCCTCCTGCTGCCGCCCCGCCCCTCCCGCCTGGGCTCCCAGCGCAGAGCGCCTGCTTTCGTTTCAGCCGTAACTTCACTTGCAGTCAGCCGCCCCGGCACCCCCTCGGGCGTGCCCTCAAGTGTGCCGAGTGTGGAGTCCTCTCTGCTGCCGACGCCACCTCCGACGCCACCAGTAACGCCATGTTAGTGCCTCCGCTGCCACCTCCCTCCTGGGCCCACCCTTGGGGCTCTGCGCTCTCTCAGTCACCTTTTGTTTGTTTTATGTTTATCTTTCATTTCTTCCTTTTCTGCCGTCCACTCTGGGTTTCTAGGCCACTCCCGTCCCCCCCACTGCCCCCAGCTCCTCCTTCCGTCCTCCCCGCAGGCCCGCTGTAGGCCTGGTGGCACAGGGCACGGCGGGTGCAGGGCGTGGGGCCGGGCCTGGGTGCGGGCAGAGTGCAGCTGTGGCCGGGCTGCAGTTGGAAAGGAGCGTGGTCAGTCCTGTCCCTCCAGGCCCCGAGTGTGTGGCGGGCGGCAAGCTGCGGTTTGTTGGTTCCGGATCGGAACCCCCACCACCACCCTTGGTGCTGCTGGCATGGAGCCCCGGACCACTGATGCCTGGGCAGGGGTCTGCGCCCTAGGCACCCCCACAGCTCTGTGGTGGGGTGAGGAGACTGGCCCTGGCCTGCCTGATGGGAAGCCTCCCTCCCTGTGAGTGCATGAGCCTGTGAGTGCACGTGAGCACGCATGGGAGAGCATAGCCAGATGTGTGTGTGTGCGTGCATGCGTGCCACTCACTGTGTGCATGTTTGCACGAGTGTAACCAGGTGTGTGTGTCCATGAGTGTGCATCCGTGTGGGAAAGAGCAGGATCAAGGCTGTGCAAGCATGTGTGAGTGTGCATGTGTGCCACTGGGTGTGTGTGCATGTATGCATGCAAGTGTAACCAGGTGTGTGTGTCCATATGTGAGTACATGAATGTCAACCCGTGTGGGAGAGAGCATGACCAGGGGTGTAAAAGCATGATTGTGCATGTGTATAACCAGGTGTGTGCGTATGAGTGTGCGTATATGTCTGTGAGTGTACATTTGTGTGGGAGAGAGCGTGGCCAAGTGTGTATGTGTGTGTGCCCACGTGAGAGCACTTGCTTTCCTTTTTTTTAGTGTCACTTGCATCCAGCCACCCAGCACCCCCTTGGGCACGCCCTGAAGTGCGCCAAGTGTGGAGTCCTCTGCTGCTGATGCCGCCTCTGATGCCAGTGTGCAAGTGTGTGTGCATGTGTGAGAACATGCCTGGATGGTGCCTGTGTGCAAGCGTACATGTGTGTGAGTGCAACCTGTGTATGAGTGTGCGTGTGAGTGCAGCCTGGTGTGTGTGTGTGCATGTGTGTGTGAGTGTACCCTGGTGTGTGTGTGCATGTGTGTGTGAGTGCAGCCTGGTGTGTTTGTGCATGTGTGAGAGTGCACCCTGGTGTATGTGTGTGAATTTGGTGCATGTACATGAGCGTACATGTGTGTGTGAGTGCAGCCTGGTGTGTGTGTGCATGTGTGTGAGTGCACCCTGGTGTATGTGTGTGTGTGAATTTGGTGTGTGTACGAGAGTACATGTGTGTGAGTGCACCCTGGTGTGTGCATGTGAATTTGGTGTTTGTACATGAGTGTACATGTGTGTGTGAGTGCACCCTGGTGTGTGTGCGTGTATGCATGTATGAGTGGAACTTGGTGTATGTGTGAGTGTGCATTTGTGTGTGAGTTCGATTTGGTATTTTGTAAGTGTGAATGTGTGTGTGTATGTATGAGTGTGTATACGTGACCAGGCGTGTGCGTGTGTGTGTGTGAGCATGTGAGCATTGTGTATGTGGGAGTGTGTTTATAGGTGAGTGTGTGTGTCTGTGTATGCATGTGTTCCTGAGAGCAAGAGGCAGCCAGGGCCAAGGGAACAGCGAAGGACAGGTTCAGGGTCAGGGGCAGCCTCAGGGACTGTGTGTAGGGCAGGGCGCTGTGGGCTCGGGTGGGTGGGGCCTGTTGGCCTAGAGTTCCCAGCCTGAGGGGTCATCTTGTCCGTACCCTGCGTCCCTCAGTCCAGGGTGAGGGCTGTATCCCCAGACTTGAACCCCATCCCCTTCTGCTTTGTTCCCTGAGCCAGGAACTAGGGGCCCAGAGTTTTAGGAGCCGTGGGAGAAAGGGCTCTGGACCCTGGCGCTGTGAGATGCCGGTGGGGGCAAGGCGAGCCTGGGTGGGCGGGGTGAGCCCGGAGCAGGGGCAGCATCCACACTGTCCTGCCAGGCCCCTGGAAGTGCCAGTTCCTTGGTGCTAGCATTGCCCTTTCTTTATCTCAACAGCAGGGATGGGGAGTGCCACCCCAGGCGTGGGACGGGGGCTGTGGGATATGCCCCATCTCGTTCCATCAGGGAGAAGTGGGGGCCAGAGGATGTTGCCTGGGGAGTCACTCAGCCTCTCCCCCCACCACTGGGCATCTGCGTCTCCAGGCGGGAGCAGGCGCCTGCAGCTGGGCGCTCCCCGGCCTCCCCCCAGCGGCTCCCGGGCGTTCTGGTTCCTTCCCACGGCTCCCTGCAGCAGTATTTCCCAGCCGCAGAGGCAGCCGCGTTGTGGGAGTCATGGACTGGTCCCCAGGCCCTGGGCCACCTGCCAGCCGCAGCAGATCGGGCTGTAAATGTCAGGCCTGGAGACCCAGTGCCCTTTTGGGCAGCAGCAGTGGTGACTGAGGCGGGCAGTACGTCTCCATGGGGAGGGAGGGCCGGGCCTGCACCTCCACCCTCAGAACTCGGGTGAGGATAGGAGTCCGGGGTCCCTGCTCAAAGAAAACCTGCCTTGGAAGGGAGGAGAGACCCTCCAGCTTACCGCCATGGGGGAAACTGAGGCCCAAGCCGAGGGCTCCTGCTCTGTGTCAGAGCCATTCCTTGGCTATGTGAACATCGATGGCGGTCACAGGCTCTGTGCCAGGTGTAGGGACACATCAGTGAGCGACAGCTGGGGGTCCTGCCTGCTGCTGCAGCCTGGACCGGGAGGGAGCGGCACCTTCGTGGGAAAGGGAGGCCTCTCGGCCACCTAAGTTCCCAGGCGCGTGGGGTGGGGATCGGGCAGGCTCTCCAGGGCCAGGGAGGGCGAGGGGGGTTGGGGGCCTCTAGTAGATTCGTGTTGTACAGGAAGAGGGAGTCCTGTGACGCTGTTAGCGCCCATCCTATGTGCAAGAGCAGGAGGAGTGGTGCGTGGCCAGGGCCACCGTTCCCTGTCAGCTGGGAGGCACGGGCTGTGCGGAGCCTCCGTCCCGGTGCTGCTCCAGGCTCTGGGCCTGCCCGTGTCTCAGCCATGGCTAGGTGGTAACGCCTGAGGCCGGGGCCAGGCAGATCACCCCTGGATGGCATCGCTGGAGAAAAGCAGGCCCAGGCCTGGGATGAGGGCTGCGTGGAGGAGAGTCCAAGAGGTGGGCATGGCTGGCTGTGCCTGCTGAGATGTCCCGGGAGATGAGGACAGAGGTGTCCCTTGGGGGTTGGGCCCTGCACAAGTGCCCCGAGGTAGGGCTGGGGGCAGCATTGGTGGCTGAGCCACGCTGGAGAGGACTGAGGAGCACAGCGTGCGGTTTTGGGGGTCCTTGCCCTGGTGGACTTCAGGTTCTTCTAGCATGTCTCCTGCCAGCCCTGGCACGCCAGCTCCTGCCTGGCATTCCGACCCCACGCCTGGGCCCCCAGCTCCCTTGCCTTCGTGATGAGCCTGTGCAGGATGGGAGGAGAAAGGAAGCTGGCGCAGCCCCCACTGGTGCTGATGAGAGTCCTGTGGGCGTGGGGTCCCTGTGGGCAGGCACAGGACTCACCTCCCAAGCCCTCACCACTGCCCGGCCCTGCTGGCTCTGTCTGTGTCCCGCAGCCCCGGGAAGCAGTTTAGTGTCCCCCTGTGAGGACGAGAGCACAGGCTCAGAGGCCACACGTGGAACCCAGTGCGGGGGTGTGTGGAGGGGCCCAGGCCTTCACTGCTCCCAGGGGCAGGGTGAGGCCTGCGGTGGGGCTCCTAGAGGACCCCCTGGGAAAGGGGGCGGCACTGGGGCAGAGGCAGCAGGACGGGTCCACAGGCAGGTGCCTGCTGGGGCTCAGGAGGCAGGGCGGAGCTGGACCTGGAAGAGGAGGAAGCGCCCGTCGGCCTGTCTGTTGCCGTCTGTCTCTGTCTCTTTGATCCTCCCCTGCTGGCCTTGTCCGTCCGTCTGTCCTCTACCCCATTCCCCCAAGCTTCTCTCTCCCTTCAGGTTTCTGAGTTCTGCGCTTCACCTTCCCCTCCCCACCATGGCCATCTTGCTCTGCCCTTCAGGGCTGGAGACCTTGCCTGGGGCCAGTGGCTATCTGAGGGTCCTGGACCAGGGCGTCCTCCTTGCCCCACCCCACACCAGACAACCCGCCCCTTCCAGCCTATCTCCCCTCCCCCATCACCTCCTAGACTGTCAGGAACCTGGGTCTTCCCCAAAGAGCTCTCAGACCTTCCCCCTGGGTCCCTGGGTCCCCTCAGAGCCCTTGGGCTTGGGGAGGGGTGCTGGGACCTCAGTGTCGACTGTAATCCTCCTCAGCCTGGCGGAAGGGCTCAAGAGAGAGGAGGGGCAGAGGGTGGGACAGGAGGGGGAGCCCTGGGGAGGAGAGAGGGCACAGACGCAGCCTGGGCGGTGGGGGACTCACCCCAGAGAGGACATGCTGCTTGTCCCTGGCCCCCAGAGACAGAGATGGGGACTTGGGGCTGGGTGGCCCCCACTAAGGCCTGGAGATGCAGGTTTGGGACAGGGTGTCCCGGGGGGCAGGATGGGGCGGCAGCGCTGACGCCCTCCATCCCCAGGGCCTCCCTGTGGAGCTCCTGCGTGGTGTTGCCGCTGCTGGCGCTGACCTGGATGTCGGCCGTGCTCGCCGTCACCGACCGCCGCTCCGCCCTCTTCCAGATCCTCTTCGCCGTCTTCGACTCGCTGGAGGGCTTCGTCATCGTCATGGTGCACTGCATCCTCCGCAGAGAGGTGGGTGGGTGGCCTCCGTGCTCCGTGGGCCGGGCTCCTGCGGGGCCCTCCGTGGGGTCCTGGGGCTGTGGAGCGGCCGCCTCCTTCCCCGAGGGCCTCGGCAGGGAGACTGTGGGGAGGTGCAGCGTGAACGGCCCCAGCACGTTTGCGGGCTGCCGTGGTCACAGAGAGGGCCTGCAGGTGCGCGTGTCCATCCCACTCGCTGGGAGCGGCCCGGCGGTGCAGCACCTTCCGGAGGACGCCCTGCGTCCACTCAGTCCTGGCAGCATGGGGGACACAGGCATGAGGGGCTCCCATCCTCAAGGGACCTACAGGATCGAGGGAGCTGGCAGCTGAAGAAGATAGCTTCCAGGGCAGTGGAGACTCCTGCTTCCGGCATTTTCTGGACCTTTCCAGAAGGTGTCACTGGAAGGTTTTCACCAAACCACATCCCAGCTACCACCTGGCTGGTGGCCGGATGGGGATGATCTCGTGGAGGCTGGGATGGGGGAAGTATGCACAGCGACCTCAGTGGACTGGGATGCCCGCTTCCACATCGGCGCCAGGAGGGCGGATACCCAGGAGCAGGCAGCCACCTCCCGCTCCTGGAGAGACGGCAGAGGACTGTTGAAAACCACAGGGTTCCCAAGGACGAAGAACACGAGGGAAGCTGACAGCAGGGAGCCAGGCAGAGGGTGGCAGGAGCGGGACCCGCCCCTATCCGGGATCTCCGGCTGCTGCAGGAGGCTCAGGCATGGGAGGCCTGGTGTTCCAGGCCCTACGTGGCGATTTCCATCCCATCCTGGACTGATGAGGCCGCCCTGCTTGGCCTCCCCGGCCTGGGCCTCACTCTCTGGGCAAAGTGATCAGAGGGGCTCTGGCCTTGGGCAGCTGGTGCAGCTGAAGATGGAGATTCCGCCTGGAACCAGGGAACAGTAGGTGTGCTGAGCCGGGTCACGTGTCCGCCCAGGCCTCCCAGGCCCACAGCTCTGCGGGGAGGGGCGAACACCCCTCTGGAGGCAATTTGACCTCAAGGAAAGACAGGAGGAGGAGGAGCTGGAGTTCCCACGTCTGCCAGTGAAATGGCTCCCACCCTGCCATCCCCAGTCAGGCAGCACCCCACACTTATGTCCCAGCAGCTCCTGACGAGGAAAGCAGGGCTCCTGTTGGAGCTTCAACCCAACCAGGCAGGCAGGAAAACAGCCCAACCCCAGGCAGCGTGGGGACCGAGGCAGCCCGGGGAGGAGAAACCTCACCAACCCCTCCTTATCCTCACCTGGGAGAGGCTGCTCACCCTGGTGAGCACCACGTGGGCCGGGCCCTGTCCAGCAATGGGCTAGTGTTATGATTCTCATGACAGCCCCTAAAGCAGGCGCCGTCCACTCTGTTCCACAGACAGGACAGCTCCAGGGAGCTCATCACGGAGCTCCTCGCCATGGCTGGGACTTCAGCCCAGGTGGTTCTGGAAGGCCACACTCTTGGCCCCCAGCGCCTGGCTTCCGTGAAAGAACAGCAGCAGCCTATGAAAAAGGAACATCCCCAAAACAAAGAGAACCTCATGGAAATGAAAACCAGAGCAACTCCAAGCTCAGTAGGAGGAAAACAAAAGCAACGCCACAAAACAGAAAAGACGGAAACGAGAGATTTTTAAAACAATTAAGCGAATCCCCAGCAGCCAACTGACCAGCCACGGGAGCTGCAAAGGATGCAGCGGGGAGGAGGAGCTCTAGGGAGGCCGAGCCGGGGCTGCCTGGAGCAGAGGCCGGCGCTGGGGCCTCAGATGTGGTCGCACATGGGGTGGGGGAAAGAGGGGACCCGGCGTGCTCCCATTGCAGGTGGGCACAGTGGACACCAGGGCCAGCCTTCCCCAAAGCCCCCCTCAAGCTCCCAGCCCCTGTGTGTGGGCTCCGGGCTGCAGGACCCTCAGGTCCCTGCCCAGAAAGGGCTCCCGCCTGGGCCTGGTAGCAAGGGGCCTCCAGCCCTACCCAGGCCCTCAGCCTCAGGGGTGGTGGCCAGGGCTGCAGGGCATGCTGAGGAGGCGGGGCTGGGTGGAGGCCATGCCAGGCAGCCTGGCCGGCCCTGTGACCTGGGACACTCCTGCAAGTGGGCAGGTCAGTCCCTCGTCTGGCTATGAAGCCGGGGCCTCCTGGGCTGAGACTGGCTTGGGCATTCCTGGAGAGGGTCCCGGAAGGCCTTGGGGAGCCCCAGCTCCTCTGCATACCCACAGAGCACTTCCCTACCCGCCTGCGGGACCAGGCACACAGTAGGTGCTCAGCAGGCGTTTGTGGGGCAGGCCCGTGAGGAGAGGATGGCAGGAAGGCACACCTGCCGTGGTGGCCTGTAGTCCTGAGCTGGTGTCTGTAGGTCAAAGGCCACCGAGACCCTGGCTTCCAGGCCTGGCCTTGCCTCTGACTGGCTGTGTGGCCATAGACGGTTCTCTTGCTGTTTCTGGTCCTTGGTCCCCATCTGCCTGGTGAGAGGGTGGTGGGCTGGATGTGCTCAGCCCCCAGCAGCATGAAGCAGAGCACTGGGTGAGGGAACGGGGCTGCAGGTCCGTGGGTGAGCGGGTGGGTGGGTGGGTGCCCGGAAGCCAGGAGCCCCAGCTTATCTTCTTTTCACCTCTGCCAACTTCTGTTTGGACACCGCCTCCAGGAAGCCTTTGTGCTTTCACCACCACCACCCCCCACCAAGGATTCCCTTTAGTTACTGTGACCAGCGGAGTGTCAGTGCACTGCCCAGAGCAGCCAGCAGGTGGCTGCCAGCCTCAGGGGAGAGACAGCTGGCATTCTGGAATGATTACCTCCTTGAAGCTCCCTGTCCATAAGCTGTGTGCTGGCCGCTGAGTAGGTCTTCCCGTACAGTCCCTCCTACGGAGCCCACTGACATCGTCACCACTGTCCCCCCTGAAGAGTGGGTGCCCGTGAAGGCGAAACCCCCTTGACGGAGTGTGTCGCTCCCAGTGGGGTGACTACGGGGAGGGGCAGATCTCAGGGTCCCTGGCACAGCACCCCACGCCCCCGGTGGACACTCCCAGGGCAGGGCAGCGAGGGCCAGGCTCTCCACCTGCTCGGAGGAGGCAGCGGCGTTGAGGCTGCCAGAGACGCAGCCAGGCCCGGGACATCTTCACCCTTGCGGGTCTGGGCAGGTTCTTGCGGGCAGACTGACCCAGGGCCTGCAGCCGCTCTCAGGGGCTGGGAGCTCTGTGGAGAGAATCTCAGACAGGAGAGGGGCAGGCTCTTCCCTCCCCGGGGTCTCGTTTCCCCTTCTCCACCCAGAGGGTCATGACCCCGTAGACCACCGCCCAGGGGCCTCTGCCCTTTCCCAAGACGCCCGTTCCTCCTCCATATGCTGCTCATCTGATCTGGCGCTGGCGCAGGGTGGGGGCGTGCAGGGTGGGGCGTGGCTGCCACTGAGGTACTCGGCTCTCCCTCCCCAGGTCCAGGATGCTGTGAAATGCCGTGTGGTTGACCGGCAGGAGGAGGGCAACGGGGACTCGGGGGG
>NW_022437494.1:0-43782 GCF_009761245.1 Sapajus apella
ATGTAAAGGCAAGGTTTCACCATGTTGTCCAGGCTGGTCTTGAACTCCTGAGGTCAGGTGATCTGTGTGCCTGGGCCTCCTAAGCTGCTGGATTCCAGGTGTGAGCCACCATGCTGGCTCCACAGATTCGTTTTAAAGTAAAGGTTGTTAGAATGCATCCATCAGTGCAGTCTCCTTATAAATTTCTCTAAACATTCATTGACCATGATATATGATGCGATAATTAGTATTGCAGCAACACTTCTGGAAAGTAGTTAGGGCAATTTTCGAAGATTTTGGGGGAAAAAGTTTTAATTGTTTGCACTGACTTAGATCACAGGACAGATGATTAATATCTACAAGATGAGAGAGATTTTGTCCCATGGGTCTGAAAAGCAGCCTCATCTACTTCTGACGTGACTTAATCTAGGGCCCGATAGAACATTCCAGTCAGAATATCACATTATTACGCTGAGAATATTTTATGTCCTTGTGCTATGACTGGACACTGATTTGGTCTGTGTGAAGTGTGACTTGCTCAATGTGACCTGCTCCTCTGAATTTATTTACAGAAGATCGAAAAGATCATGAAGAAGAACAGAAATACAGAGGCAGCAAAAATAAACTTCTTATGAGTCAAGCGGCCTACTACCCAGGCTGCCGGCTGAAGACAGAAGGTAAGTTCTATAGATTCTCCATTACGAAAGTGCTGAACAATATTCTGTCTTTGCTCTGAGAAACTGAACACTCTCTTCATCAGAATTTATTAAATTTTTCCCATACTTCTAGGCAAATACAAATGGCTACCTTAACATTTTGTTAAAAATGGATGAGAGAGGTCACAGTAGGTAGCACCTTTTCCACGTCTGCAGTAAGGCAGGTGTAGGACTAAGGGTAAAGTCTCAGCTGTTCATTTCTGACACAGGTGCACAACCATGTGTGTTTCTCAGCAAGAGGCTGTTGATTTCTGACACAGGCACAGAAGCACCTGTGTTTCTCAGCAAGAGGCTAAATCATGTTTACAGGAATCCTCTCTGTACCATCTAACATCCTACAGACAAGTAGCATCTAGTCTGTTGGTCTAAATGTCTGAGGCTACTGAACTTCCATTCGGTTCCCATTTCTGCTGAGGCCCAGTAGGCAAAGCAGTGTTCTGGGGACACTGGGGTAAAGGTAGTGATGGCACACAGTACCCACTGTGAGGAGCTTGAAGGGGACCCTACTCCTAATAGAACCTGTGGTATTGGTAAGTGACACCATCAAGAGCACGGAGTACCATTGTATTGGTGACTCAGCCTCCCAGTTAGCTGGGATCCCTGGTGGACACCACCACACTTGGCTAGTTTTTGTAATTTTGGTAGAGGCGGGGTTTCACTGTGTTGGCTAGGCTGGTCTTCGACTCCTGAGGTCAAGTGATCTCCCTTCCTGGGCCTCCAAAGTTGCTCCAATTCCAGGTGTCAGTCACTCTGCTGACTCCACAGATTTTTTTTTATATAAAGGTTGTTAGAATTCATCTGTCGGTCCAGTCTCCTACGTAAATTTCTCTAACTATTCGTTCACCATCATATATGATAAGTTAAATCAGTATAGCTGCAGTGCTCCTGGAAAGTAGTTAGGGCAATGTGTGAAGATTTTTGGGAAGAGGTTTTAATTGCTTGTGCTGACTTAGGTCAGAGAATACATGATTAAGATCTAGCAGATGAGGGAGATTTTGTCCCATGGATCTGAAAAGCAGGCTCATCTACTTCTAGCGTGACTTAATCTAGGTACCAGTAGAACATTCCTATCAGAATATCGCATTCTTAAACTGAGAATATTTTTCATTTTTGTGATATGACTAGACACTGATTTGGTCTTGTGTGAAGTGTGATTTGCTTAATGTGACCTTTTCTTCTGAATTTGTTTACAGAAGATCGGAAACGTCACGAGGAGGAACAGAAACACAAAGACAGCAAAAATAAACTTCTTACGAGTCAAGTGGCCCACTACCCAGGCTGCAGGCTGAAGACGGAAAGTAAGTTCCATAGGTTCACCTTCACGAAAGCCCTGAAGGAAGTTCTGTGTTTTCTCTGAGAAACTAAAGGCTCTCTTCATCAGAATTAATTTCACTTTTGCCATACGTCTAAGAAAATATAAATGAGTATTTTAATATTTTGTTAAAAATGGACAATAGAGGCCAAAGTATGTAGCAACTTTTCTACATCTGTCGTAAGGCGGGTGTGGGACTGAGGGTAAAGTCTCAGGTGTTGATTTCTGACACAGGCGCAGAAGCACCTGCGTTTCTCAGCAAGAGGCTAAATCATGTTTACAGGAGTCCTCTCTATACCACCTAAGTCCTGCAGACAAGTAGCATCTAGTCTGTTGGTCTAAATGTCTGAGGCTACTGAACTTCCATTGGGTTCCCGTTTCTGCTGTGGCCCAGTAGGCAAAGCAGTGTTCTGGGGACACTGGGGTAAATGCAGTGATTGTACACAGTACCCACTGTGAGGAGCTTGAAGTGGACCCTGCTCCTAATAAAAACTGCGGTATCGGTAAGTGACACCATCAAGAGGAGGGAGTACCATTGTATTGGTGGCCCAGCCTCCCAGTTAGCTGAGATCCCTGATGGATACCACCACACTTGGCTAGTTTTTGTATTTTTAGTAGAGGCAGAGTTTCACCATGTTGGCCAGGCAGGTCTTGAACTCCTGAGGTCAAGTGATCTCCCTTCCTGGGCCTCCTAAATTGCTCCGATTCCACACGTTAGTCACTGCTGACTGCACAGATTCTTTTTTATGTAAAGGTTGTTAGAATTCATCTGTCGGTCCAGTCTCCTATGTAAATTTCTCTAACCATTTGTTCACCATCATATTTGATAAGATAAATCAGTATAGCTGCAATGCTTCTGGAAAGTAGTTAGGGCAATTTTTGAAGATTTTGGGGAAAAAGTTTTAATTGCTTGTGCTGACTTAGGTCAGAGGATACATGATTAAGATCTAGCAGATGAGGGAGATTTTCTTTCATGGATTTGAAAAGTAGGCTCATCTACTTCGAGGGCGACTTAATCTAGGGACCAGAAGAACACTCCCATCAGAATATCACATTCTATTTTTCATTTTTGTGATATGACTAGATACTGATTTGGTCTTGTGTGAAGTGCGATTTGCTTAATCTGACCTGCTCTTCTGAATTTGCTTACAGAAGATCGGAAACGTCATGGGGAGGAACAGAAATACAAAGAGAGCAAAAATAAACTTATGAATCAAGTGGCCCACTACCTGGTCTGCAGGCTGAAGACAGAAAGTAAGTTCTATAGGTTCACCGTCACCAGAGTGCTGAACAATGTTCTGTGTTTCCTCTGATAAACTAAAGACTCTCTTCATCAGAATTAATTTCATTTTTGCCATACGTCTAGGAAAATATAAATGGGTATTTTAACATGTTGTTAAAGGTGGATGAGAGAGGCCAAAGTATGTAGCAACTTTTCCACATCTGCATTAAGGCAGGTGTGGGACTGAGAATAAAGTCTCAGGTGTTTCTGCAGAAGCACCTGTGTTTCTCAGCAAGAAGCTAAATCATGTTTACAGGAATCCCCTCTGTACCACCTAAGATCCTGCAGACAAGTAGCATCTAGTCTGTTCTAAATGTCTGAGGCTGCTGAACTTCCATTCAGTTCCGGTTTCTGCTGAGGCTCAGTAGGAAAAGCTCTGTTCTGGGGGAAATGCGATGGTAGCACACTATACCCGCTATCGGGAGCTTAGAGAGGACTCTGCTCCTTACATAACCTGTGGTATCTGTAAGTGGCCTCATCAAGAGCAGTGATTACTCTGGCCAGAGGGACATCCTGCTTTCTGTGCAGAGGCTGTTGTTGGTTAAAAGGAAGAACGACAGCACCCACGACTTTGTGGAGGCAGCAGTGCATAGAGGAGGGGCCCTGGGCCAGTCTCCTGAGCTCCATCCAAGTTGCTTCTTTTGTTTCTTACTCAGTTGTGTCATCTGTTCATAGGATACTGTAATAATGCCTACCTCTGTCAATTGCTGCACTGAATTAGATGGCCTGTTGATTGTAACTCTCCCGGGACAGTTGTTGGCACAGAGTAAACACTGTCTATTAGTTCTTCATTCTACTGTGTCTAGCATAAGAGAAACTTTATTAGTCTGTGCATATTTCCTTTATGGCCTTATGAGAGACTCCAGACGTCCATACTTCCGCGATGACAATTTTATCAGTGGTGTTTTCTTACACTAAACATATGTGGCCATGACGTGACTAGGACTTTCTGAATAAGAACACAGATGGGAAACCCATGGGGTTGGAGGTCACAGTATTGTAAATGTCCCTCCTTCTGTGATGGATGGTGGTCTTTGGAGCAAGAGGCAGCATCTCTCCAGTTGCAAAGGACATGAAGGAAGCCGTGACAGAAGGGCGGTTGTTGGAGTGGAAAGAGCTCTGGAGTAAGAATGAAGGTTCCCAGGCTGTATCTTCAGCAGTGTTCCTAGGAACTGTCAGTGAGCAATTGATTTCTCCTTCCTGAATTTCTCTGTCTTCATCTGCAAAGGCAGGTAAATTTCTCTCTCTCCATCTGCAAAGGCAGACATCTTGCAGTGTCTGAAGCATTCAAATGTGCAAACACTTATGCCCGCTTATTACAACGAGATAAAGCCCCTCGCTGTGTGGTGTTGGAGAAAGCACTTGATGTGTGGGCATTTGGTGGTAGGAAGTGGTTCAGACTGGAGCACTCCCCTTGGAGAGAATGTCCCTGAATAACATAGCAGAAGCCACTTGGAGGGCCTGTGAAGTCACCTGATGTGCAGAGGATTGTGGGACAAGTTTGTTTATCCTCTCCTAAGAGAAAGAAATAGGTTGTAAATGTGAACTGTGACAGGACACCAAGCCTGTCCCTGGGAATCAGATCTGTGTCAGGATGGCAGAGACAGCTGCCAAAGTCCAGAGAGAGGCTGCAAAAGCCTCCAGTGATGTGGAGAGCAGAAGTGTTTTCAACATTTGGCTTCATCTTCATGATGAGCCTCCTGATCAGAAATGCACTGCCTGGTGGATCAGGAAACCATGCCAGGGCATTTTGTTAAAGAGAAAACATGAGACCTTTCAGTAGAATGGGGACCCATACACAGATGTTCACATCCCTGCGCACATTGGGCTGACTGTCCTTGCAGAGTGAAATGGGAAATATCTGAACGAACACACCTGCACTTGCAGAAAATGACAAAGATGAGGATGAAGATGTTCATGTTGTGGAGGCTGAGAAAATACAGGAATCACGTGCCCCCAGGTACCACTGAATAATCAGGAGTAAGTAATGAGTGGTAAAGTATGGAAAAGGTCTAGAAGCACACCCATGGGGTCTCCCATGGGCCAAAAGCCTGCATTCCCTTGGCCACAATATGTTCAGTTCAACCCAACTTAGACACAGGTGTGGCAGCTGTTGTGGTTCTTTATGTGCTGCGTGCCGTGTCTGAATTTTACAGGGATAACTGAGTCTCTTTTCTTCTTGGCTCCTTTCTGCCGAGTGTAATGAATACCAGCTGCTCTCTTTCTCTCTGGTTCCCATGGCAGCCATGCTCTGTTGCAGAGAGGAGAATTGCCTGTTTCCTCTCAAAGGGAACCTCCCATTTGCCTTCTGGGACCACTCTCTCATTCCTCCTGTGAAAACTAGCTAGGACTCCCTGGGGTCCAATCCCTCTTTGTTTAATCTTCTGTCATCTCTATCCCATCTGGCTCATCAGGGAGGTCCAGAAGATTGAAGTCAAGAAAGTCCCTGAGGACTCACTGGAGAAATGTGTCATCACTCATTCAAATAGCTGTGGCCCTACTGACTCCAGCCAGCCTCACAGAGACTCCAATGAAATCACATTTGAGGAAGACAATGTTGATTCTGCACTGGTTGTAGAGAGTGAATCATCTCATGATGTGGTGGAGGATGCTTTAATCATTCTTTCAGGTGACCACTATGTTCCTTGTTTTTGGTACCTCTGTCTAGGCTGAGGAAGATAACTCTGAAGACAGGCTGTATACACACAAATTGGTTTGAATAAAAACCTATCATGGGATACTAATCACAGATACCAGGGAATTTTTATCTCATCCTCAGCTCATGCCATGCGTTTGCCGCCGAGGTCCAAGTATCAAGTTACCAGACCCCAGGCCAGTGTGACAAGCTCATGGTCACCTGTGTGCAGGAGGTGTACAGGAGGTGTCTGTCAGGTCTCCTAGCTTTGATTCAGTATCTCTCATGTCATTATGTCATCTGTCCCTGAACAATGTCCATGGAGTTTCTATTTATTTTTAAGGAAACTGAGAGCCTTGCCTGTTTACTTGGAGAGATTGTTCCCCAGGTTTCACTGCTCTGAGCTTCAGTCTTGATCTCTTTTAAGCCAGCTTGCTTAGTGGCATAGTCACCTTGAGACCAGGATGAAAACATTTCCTCTTTACCTTGCTGATATGTTTCCATAAAGCAAGGCTCAGCCCTGGCTCTCTACCCCATCCATGCAATGGCTGATCTGATGTTTCTTCGTAGCATCATGTATTGTTTCTTGTTGTTGTTGACATGGAGTCTCCTTTTGTCACCCAGGCTGGAGGGCAGTGGCACCATCTTGGCTTACTGCAGCCTCCACTTCCCAGAGTCCAGTGATTCTCCTGCCTCTGCCTCCTGAGTAGCTGGGACCATAGGTGCCCCCCACCACACCTAGCTAATTTTTGTATTTTTAGTAGAGACGAGGTTTCACCATATTGGCCAGGCTGGTCCTGAACTCCTAACTTTAAGTGGTTCACCCACATTGTCCTCTGAAGTCACAGATTTTTTTTTTTTTTTTTTTTTTGGGAGATGGAGTCTCCCTCTGTTATTCAGGCTGGAGTTTAGTTGCACGCTCTCAGCTCACTGCAACCTCTGCCTCCTGGGTTCAGATGATTCTGCTGCCTCAGCCTCCCGAGTAGCTGAGACTGCAGGCATGTGCCACCATGCCCAGCTAATTTCTTTGTATTTTTAGTAGAGACAGGCTTTCACCATGTTAGCCAGGATGGTCCCAATCTCCTGACCTCGTGAAGTGTTCACTTCGGCCTTTGAAAGTGCTGAGATGACAGGTGTGAGCCGCCATGCCAGGCCCACAGATTCTTTTTTGTTTTGTCTTTTTTTATTCAGTCTCCCTAGAGACTGTCAAAAATTGTCAATGCCAACTCTATTGCATGTTATCACGGTGGGGTATTGGGAAAAGTTTTCAATTAGCAATACTCTCATCTCAGGTAAAACTCATCGGCTCTGATACTGGCACTGAGCAAAGCTCACAGATTCTTTTTAAAGCAAGTGTTGTTAGAATTTATATATCAGTCCAGTTTCATGTATAGATGCCTCTAACCATTCAATGACTTTGGTACCTGGTGAGATAAGTCAGTATTGCAAAAACACTCCCAGAAAATAGTTTGACTCATTTTTGGAGATTTTCTGGGAAAAATTTGGTTTAACTTTGCATGGACTCAGGCAGAGAATATGGCATGATGGTCTACCCATAGAGGGAGATTTAGGCCTGTGTGTCTGGAAAGCAGGCTCACCTACTCACCAGGCTTCATCTAGGGCACCCTGGAATAGTCCTGTCAGAATTTGTATTCTTGCCCTGAGAATATTTCTGTGCTTGTGCTATGACTAAACACTGATTTGGTCATATGTGAAGTGTGATTTGCTTAATGTGACCTGTGTCTCTGAATTTATTTACAGACAGACAAAGTGATGATGAGGAAGAGGAAGAAAGAGGGCCAGTGCCCCCCAGGTAATGCTGTGGAGTTGTGGGCTGTTAGTTCAGTAGTGACACCTGGAGACTGTAGATCCTGGGAAAACGAGGAAGTGATGACTAGAACTCTTTCTTCCATTCACCAGCTACAAATTGTCCCTATTGACAATGTTGTGGGTGATTGGTGGCACTTGTATAGGTTTTAATTTCTCACTCCTCCCAAGATGGGAACCTGCAATCAGATGAGCCAGGTGAACTCAGCAAACAGGGATTTCCTGGTTTCGCCTGTTCTCCCCACTGTGTTTAAACCCAGGGAGAGACGCATATATGCTTTCTGCCCATTTGTTGTGAGCATGTTTGCTAGGATTTGTGAAGAGAAGGAATTCAAAACATAGACATATGATATCAAAATACTGGAAAAGGGAGGCCCTTAATACACAAGATCTGTGTGTCTGAAATGCCTCAGGAGCTCTGTTCACTTGAATGCTGCATGTAAAATTTCAACACAACTTACGCGAGGCAGTTGAAGCCCCGTGTTGGTTCTCTTGCTGCAAGTCATAATGATAGTTTACTGGGAGAGTCGGTGGCCTGCAGTGGCTCATCTGTGGCAAATGCACTGAGCACATGCTGCTCATTTGTTCTCTGTCCCCATGGTAGTCACCCTCCACCCTGCATTTAGAAAGGATAGTTTTCTTTTTTCTCTTGAAGGAAAAATGCCTTTGCTTTCTCTGACCATTCCATTCTGACTTCCATCAGATCAGCTGGGAGACTTTGTTGTCCAATCTCTGTTGGTTTCATCTTCTGTCATCCCTGTCCTGCCTGGCTCATCAGGAATCTGCAGGAGTCTGTGGAGGAGGAGGCCCCCCAGGAGTCCTGGGATGAAGGTAATTCGACTCTCTCAATTCCTCCTGGCACATCTGCCTTCAATGAGTCTTACAGGAGCAACTTGCACTCATTAGAGGAGCAGGAGGTCAACTTGGCTGTCGACATAGGCAGCGAGTATTCCATTGTGAAGTTGATAAAGCTCCAATTTGTGTCCCAGATAGACCCCGTAGTCTTTGGGCCTTGCCTCGCTGGCCGGGCTGAGAGTTGTCATCACTGTGGGCTGAACCTGTCCATCAATGTAGATTTCAATCACTCTGGATTCCAGTCTGAAGCATGGGCATGCGGTGGGTCAGTGAGCTTTGCTCTCTCTCTAGTCTCAGTCCATGCCCGTCATACCCTGGACTGACTGTCAGGACATTGAAACCCAAGGCAGGTGTTGCCAACTCACACCAAGCTATGCAGCGCATGTCCAAGAGTTGTCTGTCAATCTTAATTAAATGTCTCTTGCCAGCTACCACGTTCCTCAGGAGTTTTGTTCCCATGCATGTCTGTGAGGTTCTTTCCTGTTTGTACAACCTTGGGATAAAGGGATAATGGTCTGCCAGAATAGGGGCGTTTCACCATTGGTTCTGAGACACAAACCAAGGAATCTCTATCATGATTGGCTTTGGGACCTCCTGAAGTCTATCTCTCACATTATCCTGTTCTCATGCTGAGGAGCCTGAGGTCCCTGTGCAGGGATTAGACAGTGGGCTGTTACGGGTGTAGGGTAATGGCTTATTTTGTCTGTCCCTATCTGAATTTATTGCAGAGATTAAAAAGGACCAAGAAGAGGAAGAAGACCGAGGTCCACTGTGCCCCAGGTAACTCTGAGCAATTGTGAACAGCTAATGTTGTGTTGACACCTGGAGACGCCAGGTCCAGGGAAAACAGAGTGGGCTGACAATATCGATACCATCTTTTCAACGAAGTCTGAATTATTCCTACTAACATTGCTGTTGGTTTTCATTGCAGTAGATATTTAGGTTTCCATTTCTTCCTCCCCTTACCATTTACTAACTACTGTAGGTTGACCATGTTTGTTTTTATGATCAGTGTACACTGTGTGTCCTGAGGGCAGTAACTCAGAGTGTCCTTCTACTCCCTCGTCAGTGTGTCACCTGGACGCTTCACTGAGCTTACTTTCTCTCTCTTTCTCTGTCTTTCTCTTTCATTCTTTTTACCCTACTCTTGTCCATCCCAGCATAAGGCGATAATTTGTTACGTTATTAATGGATATTTGTTTTTTCTTTGTTAACCACTTTCTTGTGCTACCCATGAAATCTAGTTGGGGCTCTGGGTTGTCTTATTTTCCATGACTTATTCTTTGGTTTTTCCTCCTTTTTTAGGCTCAGCATGGAGCTGGTGGAAGCAGAAGAGCCTGAAGTCTTCTGGTACTCACAGAATATATTGTGTTCAACATATACAGCGTATCTTGAGTTTTATTACACATGCCAGGCTTACACATATGCCATTTTTTTATTTATAGAAGAGCATGTTCGCTTGACTTTGGACATGGACAATAGGTTTCTTACTATGACGGTGATAAGACTCCACCTGGTCTCCTGGATAGGGGTCATATTCCCACACTAAGGCAACATTTCACATGGGACTCTGCCGGTGCAGAGTATGAACAACGCCATGTTCTTGCTGAAAACGCTTAGCCTGAGTTTCATAGCCTGAGGTAATCTCCAGACAACTTCAGAATGTAGAACAGTGAGCAGCACTACTGACCTGTCTCCTTCAGACAGCCCATGTCACCACAAATCACACAACTAAAAGGAGAAGAGACATTTTGGATTGAAAAAGAGTAAAAGATAATGTAGCCACATTTCTTTAGTTCTTTTGAACCCAAAGTGTCTCCTCATCTTTTTGTTGTTGTCGTTGATGCTGGTGACATGGGCTTGTTTGTAGAGGACAGGTCAGCTGTCTGGCTCAATGGTCTGTACTCTGAAGTTGTCTGAAAATGTCCTCATGATTAAATTCAGCTTAAGTGTTTTTCCGGGAACACTGCAACGTCAATGCTACCTCACCCATCTGCAGGTAGAGACGGTCCCATGTGTCTACCATCATGATCGTGATACCAGGACTGTTCCACCATCTGTCTGTCACCATGATCGTGATACCAGGACTATTCCACCATTTGTCTATCACCATGATCGTGATACCAGGACTGTTCCACCATTTGTCTATCACCATGATCGTGATACCAGGACTGTTCCACCATTTGTCTATCACCATGATCGTGATGCCGGATCTGTACCTTTCAGAGACACCTTATTTATACTGAAGTAATTGGGAAAATGGTTTTTAAAAGTATTAATATCTGTATTCAAATGATCATCCCTCGACATTTTATTATCCATTAATCAGCCCTGGCTGTGTCAATTATTATATTCACATCTGTACAGTGGAAATTTTCTATTTTACTGTATCTTTGCTTTTTCTAGTTTCTGTTGTTGAACAAAAAAAATTCTCTGCCTGAATTTCAATTTTTGTCAACATTAATTTTAATCTATACAATGAAAATTTTTTGTCTTTTAGATAAGACTGTCAGCATAAGACCACAGCAAAACAGAGATTTTGCTAATTGCTAAACCTTTGTTAATTACTGGCTGATGAGAGAGGTAGTTTATTTAATTAGCTGCTAATATCTATTAAAGTGAGCAGCCAGAGAAATGTCTATCAGACTAAGTATGGGCAAAGCCCAGGCCATTCTCTTTGAGTCTTTTAAACTATTTCAGAAGAGAAGAGAATAGGCAGATTCCACATATGTGGACAGGAAGGAGAATCCACTAAAAGACACAAACAACCATTTCCCAAAACAGAATAGAAAATCTATTAAAATTCATATTTTCTCATGAAATGTAATCTCTCTAAACTTAGCCATTATATGAAACTCAATTCTTAATATACCACATTACATTGACTGTTGACATTCATAAGAATTCATTTCCATGTTTGTTATTTGAAAAAGCAAAAGGACTATAATCCTTTTTTCTCTTTGCCATGATCTTTTTAAGATTGAGGATTGTTTTTCAAAATAAAACCAAAGATTTTAAAGATTGAAAATTCACATTAAAATTTATCTTTTCAAAGTAATGATGTTTAACTCAGGCTGTCTTATTCCTGTTTGTAGCATAACTGTCAAGTGATCATTTAACCATTCTTTAAATGTTTCAAGTTACTGGAAAGAAACCACTATACAGGATGTACCTTCTTTTGTTTCTTTATTTTGCTTTAAGTTCTGGGGTACATGTACAGATCTTGCAGGATTGTTACCCATGTATACACATGCCATTTTGGTTTGCTGCCTCCACCCCTCATCACCTACATTAGGTATTTCTCCTAATGCTATCCCTCCCCAATCTCCTCACCCCCTGCTATCCCTCCTCTAGCTCTCCCACCCCCTCACAGGCCCCAGTGTGCGATGTTCCCCTCCCTGTGTCCATGTGTTCTCATTTTTCAACACCGACTTATGAGTGAGAACATGTGGTGTTTGCTCTTCTGTTCCTGTCAGTCTGCTGAGAATGATGGTTTCCAGTTTCATCAATGTCCCTGTAAAGGACATGAACTCATCATTTTTTAATGGCTGCCTAGTTTTCCATGGTGTATATGTGCCACATTTTCGTTAACCAGTCTATCTTTGATGGGTATTTGGTTTGGTTCCAGGTCTTTGCTATTGTAAGCAGTGTTGCAGCAAACATATGTGTGCATGTGTCTTTATAATAGAATGTTTTATAATCCTTTGGTTAGGTACCCAGTCATGGGTTTGCTGGGTCAAATGGTATTTCTGTTTCTAGATCCTTGAGGCATCGCCACACTGTCTTCCACAATGTGCCTGAATATTATATCTTTCTCTAGGTTTAGAAAGTTTTCTGCTATTAATATTATTTCTTTGAAGAAGTTTTCTACTCTTTGCTCCTTCTCAACCCCCTATTTAAGGCCAATCTTTGATTTTCTCTTTTGAAGCCCTTTTCTAGATCTCTTAAGTATTCTGTGTTCCTTCTCATTATTCTTTTCTTTTTTCTCCTCTGACTGTATTTTGAAATAGCTTGTTTTAATGCTCACTAATTCTTCTGCTTAATCAATTCTACTGACACTCACTCAGGCATTTTCCAGCTCCAGGAATTTTTTGCTGTTTTCTATTACGTCAGTATCCTTGTTAAATTTTTCTGATATGCAGAAAACAAGCTCTGTTTTACAAGAGCTTCTGAAAGAACCACTACAAATAGAAAGGAACAACCAGTATCAGCCTTTCTAAAAAATACCAAAAAATAAAGAACATCAACATAATTAGGAACTTGCATCAACTAATGGGCAAAACAGCCAGCTAACATTAAATGGCAATATCAAACTCACATATATTATTATTAATTCTAAATTTAAATCGACTAAATCCCCCAATCCAAAGACACAGACAGGCAAAAAAAGCCAAGACCCATTGGTATGCTACATGCAGACCCATCTCACATGCAAGGATACACAAAGACTCGAAACAAAGGGATGGAGAAAAATTTACCAACCAAATGGAGAGCGAAAATAAATAGAAAGCAGGAGTTGCAATTTTTGCTGATAAAATAGACTTTAAAGCAACAAAGATCAAAAGAAGCAAAGAAGGATATTACATAATGATAAAAGGATCAATGTAACAAGAAGAGCTGAAGATCCTAAATATATACGCACTCAATACAGGAATACCCAGATATATAAGACTTATAAAGAGACTTAGACTCCCACACAATAATAGTGGGAGACTTCAACATCAATATTAGAAAGATCAATGAGACAAAGTTAACATCGATATCCAGGACTTGAACTCAGATCCGGAACAAGTAAACTTAATTAACATTTATAGAACTCTCCACTTTAAATACACAAAATATACACTCTTATCAGTACCACATCACATCTATTTACAGGTTTAAATGAAATATTCGTTGGCTGATTATTTTCTTCCCTCATTTTTTTTTCATGCCTCTATTATTAAACACAATTATAGGCATACCCATTTTTAGACTGCATTCTAGCCTGGGCAATAAAGCAACACCCCTGTTCTCTATCCCTCTTCCTCTTCCTCTTCCTCTTTCTTCCTCTCCTTCATTCTTTTTTTTCTTTTTTTTTTTTAATTCTTTCTTTTCTTTCTTCAATAAATAAATAAATTTATTTTTCTGATATAATTTTGAATTGTTTCTGTTTTCTTGAAGTTCATTGATCTTTCTCAAAATACTTATTCTAAATTTCCTGAGAAGTTACATATCTCCATCGCTCCAGGGTTGGTCACTGGTGGCTTATCTGGTCTATTTGGTGAGGTCATATTGACTTAAATGTTTTTGATACTGTTGATATTTGTTGATATCTGGGCATTGAAGGATAAGGTATTTGTTCCAGCCTTTGCAGTCAGGTCTTGTTTGTACCTGTCCTTCAGAGGGCCTTCCAGGAATTCAAAGTGGGCTGATGAGTTTCCCAAGCCAGTGGTCACTGCAGCCATTTTTGTACTACAGGGTACCCTAGGCCCAGGTACATTGCAATCCTTACAGATTCCCAGGTCCCCAGCCCTCTTGGACTTGGGGAAGATCAGGAATTGTTCTCTGGGTTCCCAGGTAAAACCTCTAGCTTACTTTCCTCTATTTACCCCAAGCAAAAGGAATCTCTCTGTAGGCTACACTGCCTGGAGTATGGGGAGGGGTGATGCAAGCATTCCCATAGCTACTGCAGCTGCTGCTGTCATACTGGCTGTGACCTCAAGTCTGGCGTCTTCCAGACCTATGCAACATCAGGGCTTGCCCAAGGAGTGTTGTGGTCACTGCAGCCTGCCTGCCCCTGACATTTATTTGAAGCCCAGTTAATTTCCAGTGATAAAGCCGACCAGAACTTTAGTGGGTTCTTCCTCCTGGGGCAGCTGATTCCCTTGTGGCCCAGGGTGAGTCTAAATGCTGCTTCTGTGGACATCAGCCTGGAATCAAGCACTGTTGGGTTCTGTTCAGGGCTGTGTTTCTCTATGGCAAGACTGGTACTGAGTTTCCTCCTTGTCTTCAAGCCATTAGATTCTCTCTCAAAGATGCATATCCTGTGGTTGGGCGGAGAGGTGTCAGAAGCAATGCAAGACCATCTTCCCTGCCTTCTTCAATGCACCTTGTTATTATGCTAAAACCAGGTGCTTTGATCTCTCACCTGATTACTTAGCTCTTGTGAAAGTGTTTTCGTGCATGGATACTTGTTCCATTTGATGTTCTTTCAGGGAGACCATTGCTGGAGAGTTGTATTCTATGATCTTACTGCACCTCCCACCTGTTTTTTTTAAATGTTTCTAGTAAATAATTGTGAAGTGATAGCATTATTTTAATCTTGGGGATCAAAAGCATGTAGCTAAGAACTTTTCCCAAAAAGCATTTTAAAAATTTTATATCAATGTTGACGGAATGATATACTTTTTGACTCAAGGGTCTTAAATGGATTTTTAGCTTTGATTAAATGTGACAGAACACGGCTTTTTTTAAGTGTGATCTGCAGCCCTCATGTACTAAAGTCACCTGTGGTGCTTATATTATAAAAAGGCAGATTCTAGAGCCCACACCACCTAAATCTCCTGGGATTGGAGACCAGTTTGTAGCTCCTATCATCTCCACAGCTGCTTCTAAGGTACACCAAGTTTAAGAACCATTCTTTCATGTTTTCAGACTAGGGATTCTGACAAAATGGCAAAGTAGAAAAACCTTAATCTTTTAAAGTTAACAGTTCAAGCATTAGACTATGCGCTTCTTAAACACAGATTATCTTTCCCATTTTCTCTTTCCAGTTCTTTAAACTGTCAAGGGATTGGTGCAGAAATAGGAAACAAAGCAGTGAAGGAAAAACTTTATTTCTTAATATACATTTTGCTTTAATAATCACCAAAAAGACTTCCATTTTCTCTCTCTGACCTGTCCACCAGCTATATTGGCCTTCAACAGATGGTGACAGCAACATACATAAATCTATATCATGCATTTATACACACGAACATGTATCAGCACTGTGAAGACAGAGACTGGGCTTTACTATGGCTGGGGGCCTCTCCCATGCCACTTAAAAATGAGCACAGGTTTGCTCTATGCAAGAATTTCAACAGAATTGGCCTGGCCATCAGTCCCCAGTTTCCTCGAGGTAAGATAGGATGACAAAATGGGACAGCGTATTTGAAGTGAGGCCAGTCCAATTTGGGTATCATAGAAGACAAGAAATAGGATGTGCTAGCTGAAGCCTGAGATGGTATCTGGGAAGTCACCACACTCATGACATGAACTCACAGAACACAGATGCCACAGTGCAGACCAAAGTCCAGCCTGACTCGACCCAACAGGGTCAGGTGTGGATCTGTGAGTAGCGCTCACTGAGTCCCCACCAGTACTGTCCAGCAGGGCACCGCTGCTCAGTATTATGCTTTTAGAACCTGCCAAAAGAGCTCCAGCATTGGGACCACATGCTTCATTCATCAGAATCAGGGTCCTACGTCCACTGAGTTTTCCATCCCAGGGCAGCTGATGAGGCAAGAAGTGTGCTGTTGCTAGTTCCCACGCTGCTGGGGCTGTTGAGAAGCAGTCTCACATAACCTTCTATGGAAACTACACATCTTTTGCTTTGTGCTGGGCCTAATAGGCCTTGGCTAATGGTATTCCATAGCTGTCAGAAAGGCTTTCTGCCTTTCCTCCCGCTCCACCAGGACACACCTCTCACTCCTTCTTCTGGACCCTCCAGTGGACTTGGAGGAATGAGGCCCAGATGCTCCTCAGCAGATAGTTAACCACACAGAAGGGGACAGGCCCAACCTTCCTGCTGTTTTAAGGACCTTTGGTGGCTGTGCTTCTTGCATGGTTCCTGGAAGGCAAGGGTCACAAGGCTGGAGTGCACGGCAGAGCCCTTAGGGAGTTCACCTGCAGACAAAGATAAACCAAACCAAACCAGTGGATATTGCCAGGCCCTGCTGATGGCTACCTGAAGCTGGAGTGAGAGCGATGTGGTGATTAAACCAGGAGTGTGGTGAGAGCCAGGTAAGAGGAGGAGCTAAGAGCATGCGCTGCGGTCTGGAGGAACAGCAGGTGCCCCAGGTTAGGGGAGCCTACCCACTGCCCCATGTGCTGAGATCCCTGCTCCAATTCACTGCACGCTGAGTGGTTGGATCCCACCATTCCCTCTTCAGGGGCCAGGTGACTCTCCAAATCACTTTGCCTCTGTAGAAAAATGGCCTCTGCCACCTTCCCCCAGAAAGAAGTGCTTAGCATGAAACATGCCTATACAGAAACAGCCTGTTGCAGGAAGAAGAGGACATTTTGCAGGGAAGTCCTCTGTTAAATTGATGTCCAGTTGACATAATCAGGACGTGAAGGGGCCAAGTGTCTATGGACCTCAGAGCTCAATTAAGTCCAGTCCCACCTTTGACAGATGAGGATGCAGAGACCAAGGGACAAGCCCAAACCACACACCAGTTAGTGACAAATCAGGTATTAGAACCGAGACCTCAGGTCCTTTCCAATGATCTATGGGAGGTCAAGGGGAAAGCTTCCACAATGGAAAAAGCCAGTGGATACCAGAGATTTTTGGGTTACATTTTCTGGGACAGGAATAAGGAGTTACAGAGGCAACCCTGTAAGTGTTGCTCTAAAGAGGCTCAGGAAAGAAAGGAATTATCAGAAAAACAAAAGGGAATTATTGGAAAAAAAAAAAAAAACAAACAAGTTAAATCATGGCCCTAGTCATTTTCACACTATGTAGATTGACATTCTCTCAGGTTATGATTTAGAAACATTTCTAGGACTATGCTCCATTGCTTATGGCAAACCTTCGAAGTTTTTATTTTATTTTATATAGTAAGCACCAACAAGTGAATGAAGCGAGAGTGAATGAATTGGTAAATGCATGAATTGGGGAGGGGGCTGAGGGACTTTGACATCAGGGCTTTGATTTGGCAGGGCCTGACCCCAAATATGGAGAAAGGGAAGGGTCCTTTTCTTTTTCCCACCCCAGGAAAAGCTGAGGAGCTGCCCTGCTCAGCAGTGGAGTGCCCTGGATTGGAGGAGCCTGGGGATGGGGAGCTTTGGCCCTGGATTAGAGTCCTGGGCGTCCTCCCATCCTGAGGGGACATGGAGAATGGGCAGCTGAACCCAGGTCTGGGGGAACGGGGTGTCTGCGCTGCTGCACTGCTCAGAAGTTGCTCTGATGCTCGGGGTGCACTTGGAGGTGATTGCGTCCAGGAGAGGAGGCTTCTGCTTCCCTGGGACAGCACTTGAATAGGAATCAATTTGCACCATTCCTGCTGTCACCAGCCTCAAAGACTAAGTAGCTTAAGTACCTTACTTCTCCCCCTGCAGACCTACTTTCAGAGCATTCCCAGCCTTCACCTCCTCCAGCTGGTTCTCGAGTCCTGTAATAATGAGGGACCCAGAACACCCTTGGCTCAGGTTGGGTGCAGAGACTGACTCCCTGAATGTTGCCGTCTCACTGCCTGCCCCACCCTCATCCCATTCTGCAGGACCCTCTGGTCCTGGGGTGCCTCTGGCTTCTGGCTGTGGCATGGATTGGAACGTGCTGAAAGCAGATGGAAGCTGCTGCCTCAGGCAGGACCCAGGGAATCTACAACCCTTCTGACCTTCTCCGCTGGCTCCCCAGCCCTAAATTACCCTTTCCTCTCTCCTGTGTCACACTCCTGTGTCCTGGCCCTCTAGGGACTCCAAATGACAGAATTAGGAGGTATCTGAAAGCTCAAGCCCAGCCCTCCCATTTGACAGAAGGGGAAACTGAGACCCAGGAGAAGGAAAGACTTGCCCAAGTTCAAACAGGAGACAGAGCCCCCTTATCATGGAAGAACTGGTGCATGGGGAGAGGCATGCCCATGAGACTTTGGATAGCACTCCACCATTGAGCAGGGTAGGGGTGTGAGGGAAGGGGTCTGGGATTTTTGAGCCCAGGTAGCTTCGCTGGGACTTTCCTGGTCTCTGGGACTGGGAGCAACAGTTCTTAGTTCCTGTGGCTCTGAGCCTCCGAAGCATTTTATGAGAAAGGCAGCAGAGTTGGGGAGGGCAGTGCTTGAGGGTCCCCTCTCCGTCCCCGGTCCTCTGCCCCAGCAGCTGAGCAGCAACCCTCAACTTCTGTCTCTCTAGGCAGCTGCATCATTGTGGAGGGAGTGGTGAGGCTGAGGCCAGTGTCAGACTCCCCCCACCCCAGACCAAGGGCCTCTGTGCTGGACCCAGGGACTAAGGGGTACTGAGCCCACCTCCTAGACAGACACCTGCTCCTCACTATCCATGCCTGAGCTGTCACTCAGCAAGGGAGCCAAGAAACCTTCCCTGGAGCCGCTGACCTGTGTGGGCACCAAAGGTGAGATTCCACCTAGGGACCCATGATGGGGAACTGGGTCATTCCAGTTCCACCCTCCTCCCTTCCCTGGAACCCATAGTCCAGCCAGTGCTGTAACTAAGCTGTGACCAGAAAGGCAGATGCTGTGTGTGTGTGTGTGTGTGTGTGTGTGTGTGTGTGTGTGTGTACACACATGTGAATGCATGCACAAACACCCAAGTGGGGGTTGGGGGGACTGACTTTAGGACGCTGAGATATTCAAATATGTAAGACTCAAATAAATTCTACCACAGTGAGAAGGGTACCGAGCTTATTAGAAATCAGGTTCAAACAAGTCCCTTCACTTCCTTAGTCTCGGTTTTCATGTCTGCAAATTGGAAATCATTCCTAGGAGGAGAAACCTATGCAAAAATGATCCCCAAGCAGGAAGTTGCTGCATGGAGGCAACACGATGCAGTCCCACTGCTCCCCGCCCCCATAAGAGGACTGAGGTTGGGAAGAGGAAGGGCTCTGGCTCCGGAACACAAGGGCAGCCTCCACTGTCTTCTCGCTGCACCCCTTTCCTCTGCTGCTGGCCTCCTCAGCCCTTCATAGGCCCAGACAGCAGGGGATGGGGAAGCCCCAAGTTCTCAGAGGGAGATTTGCCCTAAGGTTCTCTGCTCCTTCCCAGGCAGTGAGGCTGAGGGGACAGCCCTCTCCCACAGCTCCATCCCAAGCCCCTCATGGTGGTCCCCCAGCAGGTTTGAGCACGTTTAGCTTCCCATGTATTCTCCAGCTTCTCTTTGGGTGGTATGGGGCAAGGAAGAGTTTTGCAACATCCCTGGACCCACAGATTGTGATCTGGGCCTGCTGGGGCTTCGGGAGGGATTGCAGTCTCCCAAGCCTTCCCCAGGGCTAGGAACTGGCCGGTGACCACCTGCTGTGTCCCAGCAAAGCTGATGGCACCCAGCACATGGCTATTGGCTATTCAGCTGTTCTTGCCACTTGGCCTGGCCCCTGTGCATGCCCCCTCCAAAGACAGCAGGACCCCTGCAAGCTGCCCCCGCCAGTGATTCTGTAGAGAGGTGAAGGGGAGCCTCTCCCAGCATCCAGCTCCCTTTGCTCTGCCTCCGCCAACTGGGTGGTGACTGAGAATTAGAGGCAGAGGATTTAGAGAGCATCCCTTCCTCCTCCCCATCTGGCAGATGAAGAAGCTACCTATCCAGAGATGTGAAGGGACATGTTCTAGGTCACACAGTAGCTCAGTGTCCAGGCAGTTTCCAACCTGAAGTCCCTGGGCCACTTGTGCTGCCCCAGGCACAGATCGCCTGCTTCCTCCACCTCCCTTGCCCCCAAGCTTGAACTTGCAGCAAGATCCCAAGATGAGATGCTGAGCGAATTGTTTTACAGATTTGTGGATCAGATCTCAGAATGAAAAGGGCCCTGAGCTCATCAGCCAGGAAGAAATCCGATTTGACTTTGATGGCCATAGTTATTGGTCATATATCGTTGAAATATTTTTATTTTCTATGAACCTGGCAGTGGAGGGGCTCGGGGGCTGGACTGGCTGCTGGGCCCAGAGCTTCTTCTGCACTTGGCAGCTGTGGTCTCCAGCATCACAAACCCAGGACTTGGGACTGAAGGTGGGAGCCATGCGGTGGGAGGGGACGGTCTGGGTGGGTTGGCCAAGGCCTGCAGTGAGGTTTTCCAGGAACCTCCTGACCCTTCAGGCCAGGGCATCTGGGAGTCTGGTCAGATCTCACAGGTTATGTAAGTGTTGCCGATTTTATTCAGCTTTCATTATCTTTTCCCCAGTGATGCCAAGCCTTCTCTGGGGGCTTCAGGATGCAGAGCTGATGGGTTTTGATGGTGAGGCCTGAGTTGTGCAGGCAGGGGCAGCGGGTGGGGAAAAGGGGCCAGAGTGGCTCAGTTGGCGGAGTTCCTTTTGGCAGCGGGGCACTGTGGCTAAAAGGATGGGCTGTGATATTACCTCCAGAGGCTCCAGTCCAGCCCAGCTCTGTAAGCAGCCTTGTAGGGTGGGGGTTGATCAGACATGATATAAATAAATAAATAAAGCACCTCCCGTGTGCCAGACACATAGTAGTACTCAGTGAATGATCAACTCCCCACCCAATCCCCTTGTAAGGGGCCTGGCAGATAGTAAGCCCTTGGACTTCTATTTCCTTCTACTGTCTGTCTCTACCAAGAAGAGCCGTTTGGCTGATCTGGGTGTGCTGTGTGTGTCCCCCTGTCTCACTGGCCCAAATGCCATCATTTCGTCCCTCCCCATGGCTGCAGGAAAAGACACTCTGAAGAGTGAGCCTTGGCTAGCGATCCAGCAGCCTGAGTCCATTCCCCAACCCCCAGGGGGACATGTGAGCCATGGGGGGTGTGGGCGGGGAGGCCAAAGGCCAATCAGTTGCTCGAGGGAGCCACTGGGAACAGGGGAGGATAAGCAGGGCAGCAAGGGCTTTCCAAGAATGCTCCCGGACCATCTGTATCAGAATCACCAGGGGAGGTGTTTCAATACAGATTCCAGGTTGGGCACGTTGGCTGACACCTGTATTCCCAACACTTTGTAAGATCGGGGCAGAAAGATTGCTTGAGCTTGAGATCAGCCTAGGCAACCTAGCAAAATCCATTTCTACAAAAAAGATTTTATAAAAGACAGCCAGGTGTGGTGGCATGTGTCTGTAGTCTCAGCTACTCGGAAGGCTTAGGTGGGAGGACCACTAGATCCTGGGAGGTCGAAGCTGCATTGAGCCGTGATAGTCACTGGAGTCCAGCTTGGGAAACAGAGTGAGACCTCGTCTCAAAACAGACCAAAGGAAACAAAGCCCAGGTTCCTGGGCCCCACCTCCTCAGAATCTGACCTGGTATCACCCGAGAATCTACACTTTAACAAGTATGCCTAGTCACTCTGATTGACATTGAAGTCTGAGGATCTTTGCAGCAGAGAATAAAGGTGTCTGCCCCAGCTGACTTGTGGACCTGCCTACAGCAGAGGCCAGACCTCATGATGAACTAAGAAGTTCATAATAATCATCCCATCTGCTGTGGCTCAGCAGGGGAGCAGTGTCCCCACCCCCACTCCATATTTCCCTCTTGGTGTTAGGGGGTTCAGTTCTGTCCCACTGAGCCCACTAGAACAGGGACACAGAACAGGGAAAGTGATCGTGGCTGTTGCAACTGTCAACGTTGGATCCCTCTGGTGTTGGCTGGGATGTTTCTTCGGGTGATAGATGGACCCAGGAAAAGCTTGTTTGCCTGATAAATATTGATCCATTGGGTTTATGAATCAGCCCTCACAATTACCTCACCAGTTGTCTGTCAGCCCCGGGAGGCCAGTCATTCTTCCTCGACTCCATCTGTGCAGCCTGGCCTTCTCTGAGAAATGGGTGCTTGGACAGGCTCACCACACAGTCCCACCTGACTCCCCTCCCACCCCAACCTGGGCTAACAAGCCCAGGTTTTCTTTGCAGAGAGGAATGGTCATTTGTGCCCCTCTGAACGTCCTGCTGGCAAACTGAGCCAACAAAGATGTGTTTCTTAGGGGGATACAGGGGTGATGGGGAGTGGGGGGTAGGTGCTTACTTCAGCCACAACTGCAAAGCCGGGTTTCCCTGGCGCTGGGGCAGGGGATTGATTTCGGGTCTTCTTGCTGGGGAAAGAGCTCAGACAAGTGTGGAAAGTCACCCAGCCACACCCCTTCCTCTATGGATCTAGAAGGCATTCCCGGGCTCTGTTGCCATTTTAATTTAAGATTCTAGGTAGGACATGGGACTTCTTCAAAGACTCTGGGAGGGCCTTAGGATCCAGCTGCTAGGATGGGGTTCCCTCCTTCACCCCTACTTTCTCTCTGGGATTCTCCATGGCCCCATTGTATTTGGCTTCTCCAGAGAAAAAGAACCAATAGGAGATTTATATATGTCAGAGAGAGAGATTTATTAGTAGGAATTGGCTTATGTGATGATGGAGGCTGATGAAGCCCCAAGATCTGCAAGGCAGCAAGCTGGAGACCCCGGAGAGCTGACGGTATAGCTGCTGTTGGAGACTGAAGGGCTGAGGACCAGGAGGGATGATGCTGTAAGTTCTCGTCTGAAAGTTGGCAGGCTGAAGACCCAAGGAGAGCAAGTATTTCAGCTTGAGTCCAAAGGCCAGAAAAGATCAATGTCGGCTGGGCATGGTGGCTGCCAACTGTAATCCCAGCACATTGGGAGGCCAAGGTGGGTGGTTCGTGAGGTCAGCAGTTCGACACCAGCCTGGCCAATATGGTGAAATCCCATCTCTACTAAAAATACAAAAAATTAGATGAGTATGGTGGTGTGCACCTGTAGTTACAGCTGCTCAGGAGGCTGAGGCAGGAGAATTGCTTGAACCTAGGAGGTGGAGTTGCAGTGAGCCAAGATCATACTGCTGCACTCCAGCCTGGGCAACAGAGCAAGACTCCATGTCAAAAAAAAAAAAAAAAAAAAAGAGAGAGAGAAAGAAAGAAAAAGAAAAGAAAAGACCAATGTCCAAGCTCTAGCAGTTAGCAAAAAGGATTCCCTCTTACTCAGCCTTTTTGTTCTATTCAGATCTTCAACTGACTGGTTGAGGCCCACCCTCATTAGTGAGCACCATCTGCTTTACTCTGTGTACTGATGCAAATCTTATCCAGAGGCTGGGCTTGGCGGCTCACTCCTGTAATCCCAGCATGTTGGGAGGCTGAGGCGGGCAGATCACTTGAGGTAGGAGTTCAAAACCAGCCTGGCTAACATGGTGAAACCCCGTCTCTACTAAAAATACAAACATTAGCCAGGCATGGTGGTATGCACCTGTAATCCCAGCTACTCAGGAGGCTGAGACAGGAGAATCACTTGAACCTGGGAGACAGAGGTTGCAGTGAGCCGAGATTGTGCCACTGCACTCCAAACTCGGCAACAGAGCAAGACTCCATCTCAAAAAAAACCCAAACTTGGCCAGGCATGGTGGCTGACACCTGAAATCCTAGCATTTGGGAGGCTGAAATGGGTGGATCACCTGAGGTCAGGGGTTCAAGACCAGCCTGGCCATCATGGTGAAACTCCATCTTTAAAAAAAAAAAAAAGAAAGAAAAAAAGAAAACCTAAACTTATCTAGAAACTCTCTCTCTCTCTTTCTTTCTCTCTCTCACTCTCTCTCTCTCTCTCTCTCTCTCTCTCACACACACACACACACACACACACACACAGAATCATGTTTGGCCTAATATCTTGGCACCCCATAGCCCAGTCAAGTTGACACGTAGAATTCACCATCACACCCCTGACCCATTGAAGGGAAGACCAAGGTTCTGAGCTTGGTGGGAGACTTCCTTTACATCATGCCCTGAATTGCCGCCTACTGAAAGCAGAATTGCCAGGCTCCGAGTGACTTCCAGTCTTATGGGGATGGCACAAACTTGCTACAAGTCAATGGGTTTCTTCAGTGAGTACTGACATCTCAGCTATCAAAGAGCTTGTAGGCTGCCTGGTATGGCCAAAAAAGAGCCTGGGCTTTAAGAGCAACAGACCGGAGGTTCAAACTCCAGTTCTGCCCCTTAGCAGCTGTGTGACCGCCAGGGGGTCACTGAATCTTTCTAATTCTGATGTTGCTTCTGTAAAAACTGGATGCTCATAACGCCTCCTCTAGCATCCTTGCAGGGCTGATGTGAGGATGACAGAGGATGGATAAAGAGTAATGGGCACGTGGTAGATGCAGAGTTAATGATGATGATGATGATCTTAATGGGTGTCAGTTTCTGCAATGAACTAGCTAGGCATTTGACTTCACTCCGTGTGTGTGATTTTGCCCCATGTCCAGTGCCTCTCCAGCCTCCTGGCCTAGGTGCAGGTTCCAGGTCTCAGGGACAGGTTTGGGATTCTGATGGCAGGTACATAGCCAAGGCATCCTGAGAGCTACAGGTTCTCAGAAGATGGAGTATCCGGACTTAGGATAGCGATGCCTGGGAGGCATCAAGGCCTCCCCTTTTCTTTCCTCCCTTCTCTGGAGCTGTTCAACTCAAAATAACTCATTTTGCACCTTTGCCCAGATCTCTCGACCCAAGGGTAAGAGAATCAAAGACCTCGAGATGTTCAAGCACCAGAGCTGAACCAGGGAAGGCAAAACACCCTGATCCGGGAAGAAAAACTGATTAGCTCCTAATTGCTGTTAAATTGTATATACATACACATATTTTACGTCAAATCTGCATGTCTCATGTGATTTTTTGATGACATTCTGGCCGGGATGGGGGAATGGAGAAGGAAGGGTTCTGTTATCCTTTGCCATTGGAAGGGAGTTATAGACAAGAGCACAGGGAGGCTCTGGCATGGGTTCGCATCCCTGGGAGCCCCACTTGCCCTGGAGAAGAGTGAGGCATGGCAGGGGCTGGGGGTGTTTTTGAGGTGACACCACCTCCCACCAAAGCCCCATTTTGTCCAAATGGGGAAGTCCATGTGACCTGTGACTTGATGATTGCCTTTTCCCTTCAACATCAAAAACAGCTCTCCTGCGGGGTGTGGTGGCTCACACCTGTAATGTCAACACATTGGAAGGCTGAGGTGGGCAGATCGCTTGAGGTCAGGAGTTCAAGACCAGCCTGGCCAACATGGTGAAATGCCATCTCTTCTAAAAAATACAAAAATTAGCCAGGCATGGTGGTGCATGCCTGTAGTCTCAGCTACTCAGGAGGCTGAGGCACAAGAATCACTTAAACCCAGGAGGTGGAGGTTGCAGTGAGCTGGGATAGCACTATTGCACTCCAGCCTGGGTGACAGAGCGAGACTCTGTCTCAAAAAACGAAACAAAAACAAAAACAGCTTTTCTATTTTGGCACTTTGAGTCCACAAGCCATCTCCCTCCAGGCCTGGTTGTTCCTTGGGGCTGCCAAGCACTGTCCCCAGAATCTGGGGATGGAGTAGAATGAATCCTGGTCCTGCCACTGATAAGATGACATCGGGTCAGTCCCTTCTCCTTGACTTCACCTGGAGTAAGTCTCAGTTTCCCCATGTGTAAAACGAAGGCATTGGAGAAGGTATACTCTGAAGTCTCTTCTGGGTCCAGTGGGCGACTACCTACTTCCTGCTCATTGAATCATCCCTCTCACCGTCTCAGGAATAGGTGATTCCACACTTGCTCACCCACAGGGCGTTTGCCCACTCCCCCTGTCCAAGGTCCTCTGCTTTCGTACTGGGCTCTCTCCTGCTGCAACTTGAGCCAACTCTCCTTGGTTTCTCTCCTTGCAGGGCAGAGCTCTCCTCCCTTGCCTCTTATAGGAATTCCTCAAAGGATTGAAGGCTGTTAGCAAAATCCCTTCCCCACACATACACAAATACTCTATTTTTAAATAATATTTACTTCTGATTCTAAAAGTAAGGCTGTACCTGATCATTGTAGAAAAATTAAACAGGTACAAAGGAGAAAATAAAAATCACCTACAATCCTCCCAGATAGCTGCTATTAATGGTTATGTTTTTTTTTTTTTTTTCCTGTGATAAACCTGGGATTTGGCTGCAGATATGGCTTTGGGTTGCCGCAAGCCTGGGCTTGAAACTGGGTGAGGTCTTTCCTTTTGAGAATCCCTAGGGCCTCTTGCTCTCTTTTAAGAAGCTGCCCCGGCTGCCTTTCCCAAGTGGAAGACAATCTGATTTCGTGGATGTGTGTCCACCTTGGCTCCTGGGCCCCAATGAGGCCCAGAGTTTAAATTTTGACAACCTCTGAGTGTGCCTGTATGAGGGAGAAAGAGACAGAGGCAGAGAGAAAGGGCATTGGTCACGGAGAAGGAGAACGTTCCCAGGGCCCATAAGGGCCTGACCATAGCCCCCACTCTACCCCACCCCTCACTCCACCCCCCAGCCCTCCTAGTCCTACTCCGGGCTTTGTCTGGATCAATGACAGCTACTGCGGGAACCTTCGTTCCTTTCCACGGGGCAGCTGGAGTTCCTCCCTAAGCTAATCAATTCCCATCATTTGAGAAAGGAAAACAGATTTACAGTTTGCTGCCCATCCTACCAGCTGTGGAGGGGCCTGCGGAGAGAGGTGCTGGCTGAGGCACTGGTGTGACACCCTAGCAGCCCAGCCTCAGTTTGGTGGAAGGGACTCTCAGATGGCTCCTGCCCTACTCAGGCTGCCGGCTGGGAAGTGGGAAGCCGAGCTGTCTGGGGTTTCTCGGAGCCTCCAGGGGTGGCACAGCTGGAAGGATCTGGGCTTTTACCACTCAGCTATGGGATAGGGGAGACAGGGCCCCAAGAGGGGCAGGGCAGACACAGGGCCACCCAGAAAGTTGGTGGCTAAGCCAGGCCTAGAGACACTTGGCTTGACCACCCACCAGTCTGGTGTGATTTCCCTTGCGGCACTTTTCATTTTGGGGGTGGACTGAGAAGACAGGCACGGGGTGGGGAGGGTGCAGGATAGACCAAGAACTCATCAAATCCACTTTCTGCCTTGTCCATTTCACACTCTTCCACGTCCTTCCCAGCCGGAGGGAGCTGTATCCGCTGCCGATGCATATGTGGCTTGGGGTCTGTTGCCCTTTCTGTCCAGGGGAAGTTCTTTAAAAAAAATTTTTTTTTATGTTTTCTCATACGTTATTGGGGTAAAGGTGGTATTTGGTTACAAGAGTAAGTTCTTTAATGGTGATCCGTGAGATTTTGGTGCGCCCATCACCATCAAATAGGGTGCACTGCTAATCATTTCCCATCATTTGAGAAAGGAAAACAAATTTACAATTTGTTTTGCACTGCACCCCATTTGTAGTCTTTTCTCCCTCATCCTCCCACCTATCCCCCGAAGTTCCCAAAGTCCACTGTATCATTCTTAAGCCTTTGCGTCCTCATAGCTTAGCTCCCACATATCAGTGAGAACCTACGATGTTTGGTTTTCCACTCCTGAGTTACTTCCCTTAGAATAATAGTTCCCAGTGCGCCATCCAGCATCCAGACTCCAGCACGGGCCAGGGACCCGCGACTCCGGCTGCAGGGACCCTGTCCCAGTGACACTGCAGGCATGTCATCTGAAAAGTCAGGAGACTCGCCTCGAGGGCCCACTTCCCCCGACTCCGCCCGCTGCCGCCGCCCCGCCCCCACCGGCTCCCGCCCAGACTGCCCAGGTCCCCGGCTTCGGGGTGTCCACGCAGGTGGGGACTGTGGGCACGGTGCCGCTGGGGGGGGGCTATGTAGTGCTCGGATACCCCCTGCAGCTGCAGCCCTGCACTGCTTACGTGCCGGTCTACCTGGTGGGCACGCCATATGCAGGTGGGACCCTGGGGGGTACAGCAGCGACCTCCACTCTCCCCCCTCCACCCCAGGGCCCAGGGCTGGCCCTAATGGAGCCGAGGCACCCGCCACAGGACTACATGCCCAACGCGGTGCTGACCACCGTCTGCCGCTTCTGGCCTACTGGCATCATTGCCATCTTCAAAGCAGTGCAGGAGCGCACATTTAAAAAAAAAATGTATTAATGACATTTGCATTTTAAGCCACAATTAAAGTAAATGTTAAGATTTAATGACATATTTTAATATTTCCAAATACCACACTGGGTGCAATGGCTCATGCCTTTAATCCCAGCACTTTGGGAAGCCAAGGCAGGCAGATTGTATGAGCTCAGAAGTTTGAAAGCAGCATGGGCAACATGGCGAAACCCCATCCCTAGGAAAGTTAACTGGAAGTGGTGACATGCACCTGTAATCCCAGCTACTTGGGGAGCTTGAGGCAGACTTGCTGAAGCCCAGGAGGTCAAAGCTTGCAGAGAGCCATGTTCACACCACTGCACTCCAGCTTGGGTTACAGAGCGAGACTTTTCTCAAAAAAAAGAAAATCAGTTAAAAGGCTACATTTAGTCAGGTGCAGCAGCTCACACCTATAATTCCAACACTTTAGGAGACTGAAACAGGAGGATCACTTGAGGCTGGGAGTTTGAGACCAGCCTGAGCAACAAGGTAATACCATGTCTCCACACACAAAAAAAATGTTTTTAATTAGCTAGGCACAGTGGCACATACCAGTAGACCTAGCTACTAGGGAGGCTGAGGAGAAAGGATCACTTGAGCCCAGAAGGTTGAGGTTGCAGTGAGTTATGATTGTGCCACTGTACCCCAGAACGAGACCCTCTCTCTAAAATAAACAAATATTTTTTAAAAGGCTTCATTTAGTTTTATGATTTTCTCATTGGGATTTTTTTTGTTTGCCATCAACTTTTTCATTCGAAGCTTGAAAAATGAATTAAAATAAGCAAAATTCAAGACATCATGCATACAGAAAAGGAATAAAACAAACAGAAGACTGAATAAAATGGACTACATTATATATTTATAAAGCAAACACTATATAGCCACCAATCAGGTTCTACGGTTCCATAGACTCCCTCTATTTTCATCTAAATTCATCTGCATTACATGTATGCCATTTGTAACCATAACTGTAATGCAGCACAGAAGCCACCTGGGGGCTTCCTGCGATACACTCACTACTCAGTAGGCAGTCATCCTAATTGTGAGTCACTGATTCGTTCCACAAACATCCACTGAGCTTGTATCATGTGCCAGCTTTGTATCAAGCACTGGTGAAAGAACAATTGCTAGACCAGGTGTCCCATTCCAGCACCACGAGGGAGACAGACACATGTAACTGAAAGTGATTCTAGCTCAACTTGGTGGAGAGCTCTGCCCAGCAACCCCAGGGCATACAGCAAGCAGCCGTTCATCTGCAAAGGGAGAAGGAGCTTGCCAGTGAGCACAAGTAATGACACACAAGTAATTGTCACACAAGTAATGACATGAGCAAAGGCACACAGTCCTGGGAGAGCAGGCTCATCTCTGTGCACAGTGGGGCAGGCAGGATGGGGGGTTGGGGGATGGATCAGGGAAAGAGCTGGACTTTTTCTTTGGGAGCAGAGGAACTAGGAGAATCATGTAAATATATCAAATCCACGGCAAAGATTTTTCTCACAGTGGGGTGGAAGTTTTGGGCTTATGCAGAAATACTTATCTCTACATAATAATGATAATAATTACTATTATTATTAGCAATTATACTACTGCTGCTGACCCTCCTGAGCATTGTACATGTCTTATGTGATTTATGGCCACAAACATCCCCTGAGATGTCTACTATTATTACTGAGAAGTAGTAGAATTTAATTATTAGGAATGCATGCCCTGAAGCTAGGTTATTTGTATTAACTGACTCCACATTTAGGCAAGTAGCCTAATCTCTCCATGACCCAGTTTTCTTATCTTTATAATGAGATAATAAAAGTGCCAAGCTGATGGGGTTGTTGAAAGGATTTAAGAAAATTCTACCTGTGAACTGTTTAAAATAACGTCTGTCCAAGACATTGTGTTTAACGAAGGTTGCCTCTTATTGACCCACTTTACAGAGAAGAAAGCAGACTTGGGGAGAGGAGGTCACATTTCCAAGGTCACATGGCCAGTAAGTTGAAGATTTTGGATTCAAACCCAGGAAGTCTCAACACAGAGCCCCATCTCTTCACCATCTAACAAGCCAGCTTTGGTTGCTAAAGTTGGGATATTCTCTGGCAAACTTTTGACATGCCTAACTCTGTTTCAAAGAATTTCTTTTTTTAAATTAAAAAAAAAAAAATGTTGGCCGGGGGTGGTGTATCCTGTATCCTGTATCCCAGCACCTTGGGAGGCTGACGTAAGTGGATCAGCCGAGGTCAGCAATTCAAGACCAGTCTGGCTAACATGGTGAAACCCCATTTCTACTAAAAATATGAAAAATTAGCCAGGTGTGGAGGTGTGTACCTGTACTACCTGTAACCCCAGCTGCTCGGGAGGCTGAGACAGAAGAATTGCTTGAACCTGGCAGACAGAGGTTTCAATGAGCTGAGATCACACCATTGCACTCTAGCTTGGGCAACAAGAGTGAAACTTTGTTTAAAAAAAAAAAAAAAGAAAGAAAAGTTGACAGACAGGATCTGGCTACGTTGTCCAAGCAGGAGTGGAGTGGCTATTCATGGGAATGATCATGGCACACAGCAACCTGACTGCAGCACTGGCCTTAAACCTTTTTTTTTTTTATTGTTTAATTTCCTTCCCATTATTTTTACTGTTCTCTCTAGGGTATTCGTTAGATACCCTGGGTTTCCTGGGCGGATCAGTGAATTTTCGTTTTCTTTTTTCCTTTTTTTTTGAGATAGAGTCTTGCTCTGTTGCCCAGGGTGGAGGTCAGTGGCATGATCTTGATTCATTGCAACCTCTGCCTTTGGGTTCAAGTGATTCTCATGCCTCAGCCTCCTGAGTAGCTGGGATTACAAGCCTATGCCACCATGCCTGGCTAATTTTTGTATTTTTAGTAGAGACGGGGCTTTGCCATGTTGCCCAGGCTGGTCTCAAACTCCTGGCCTCAAGTGGTCTGCCTGCTTCAGCCTCCCAAAAACCTGGGATTACAGGTGTGAGCCACTGTGCCTGGCAAGAGATTTTCTTAATGGTATCTTCTAGCCTTTTGATTTATTTTTATTTTTATTTTTTTTGAGATAGGCTCCTCCCATAGGCTCTCCCTATGTTACCCAGGCTGGACTGCAGTGGTGCACTGCTCACTGCAACCTCGAACTCAAACAATTGGGGCTCAAACGATCCTCCTGCCTGTGCCTCCTGGGACTACAGGTGTGCACCACCACACCTGGCTAGTTTTTTTTTTTTAGACAGTGTTTTGCTCTGTGCGCCAGGCCGGTGCTTACGCCAAGGCCACCGCTGCCCCGGCTGCCGCCGCCGGCCCCAGCCAGATGTCCTTCACCTTCGCCTCCCCCACGCAGGTGTTCTTCAACGGTGCCAACGTCCGGCAGGTGGACGTGCCCACACTGACTGGAGCCTTCGGCATCCCGGCGGCCCACGTGCCCACGCTGCAGGCCCTGCGGCCTGGGCTGGTCGTGGTGCATGCAGAGGACCGCACCACCTCCAAGTACTTTGTGAGCAGCGGCTCCGTCATGGTGAACGCCGACTCCTCTGTGCAGTTATTGGCTGAAGAGGCGGTGACTATGGGGGGGACCCAGTACAGCCTCGTGGTGTTCAGCACGGTGGACCGCGCTCCCGAGTCCTACGTACAGTGTCACGCTCCCGCCAGCAGCGCCTATGAGTTTGTCACCTGGCTGGATGGCATTAAGTTCGTGGGCGGGGGTGGCGAGAGCTGCAGCCTCATCGCGGGACTCAGCACAGCCTTGCCGCTGTTCAGTGACTTCAAGACGCTGCGCGAGCAGATTGGCCAGACGCACAGGCTCTGCCTCCTAATCTGCACCTCGCCCTGGTACCTGTCGCCTGCTGTCGACAGCACCACATACTCTGGATGCACAACTGAGACTCTTGTGCAGCAGACGGGGGAGCGGGGGATCCTCTTCTCCATCGTGTCTCCCTGGAAGCTGCCGGCCTTCGGCTTCCGTTTGAGAAGGCAGCTCCCGCGGCCTTGCTGGAGCCGCTGCAGCCTCAGACAGTCGTGAGCCAGGACCCGAGGCACGTGGTGCTGGTTCGGGGCCCCGTGCTGCCTGTTGGGGGTGGCTCAGCCCCAGGCCCCCTCCAGCCAAAGCAGCCAGTCCCCCTGCTTCCCGCCGCACCCTCGGGTGCCACTCTCTCAGCAGCCCCCCAGCAGCCTCTTCCTCCTGTACCCCCGCAGCACCAGGTTCCTGAGAACCTGAGCGCAGTTCAGGTGGCCGCCCATAATGCAGTGGAGGCCAAGAACCAGAAGGCTGGGCTGGACCCTCGCTTCTCGCCCATCACCCCTCTCCAACAAGCTGCTCCCGGAGTGGGTCCCCCCTTCAGCCAGGCCCCAGCTCCCCCACTACCCCCAGGACCCTCTTCACCCCCAGGCCGCCACCTGCTTCGCAGCCCAGCCTGGTCTCCACCGTGGACCCTGGCTCAGGCCTGGCTCCCACAGCGCAACCCGGGGCACCATCTATGGCGGGCACCATCTATGGCAGGCACCGTGGCCCCAGGAGGGGTGAGTGGCCCTTCCCCAGCCCAGCTGGGAGCCCCAGCCCTCGGTGGGCAGCAGTCTCCAATAAGCTTCTGGCCTGGAGTGGAGTCCTTGAGTGGCAGGAGAAATCCAAACCTGCCTCTGTGGATGCCAACACCAAGCTGACGCAGTCACTGCCCTGCCAGGTCTACGTGAATCATGGCGAGAACCTAAAGACCGAGCAGTGGCGCCAGAAGCTAATCCTGCAGCTCATCCCCCAGCAGCTGCTGACCACCCTGGGCCCTTTGTTCCGGAACTGAAGGATGGTCCAGTTCCATTTCACCAGCAAGGACCTGGAGTCTCTCAAAGACCTCTACTGCACCATGGGCAATGGCTTTGCAGGCTGTGTGCACTTCCCCCACAGGGCGCCCTGTGAGGTGCGCGCGCTCATGCTGCCGTACTCGTCCAAGAAGAAGATCTTCATGGGCCTCATCCTCTACGACCAGAGTGGCTTCCTCAATGGCATCCGGCAGGTCATCACCAACCACAAGCAGGTCCAGCAGCAGAAGCTGGAGCAGCAGCAGCGAGGAATGGGGGGACAGCAGGTACCCCCTGGGCTGGGGCCCATTATGGAGGACCAAGCAAGGCCCTCACAGAATCTGCAGCTCCAGCGCCACCCACCGCAGCCCCAGCCTCAGGGTACTGTAGGGGCCTCTGGCGCCACAGGGCAGCCGCAGCCCCAGAGTACTGCCCAGCCCCCGCCAGGTGCCCCCCAAGGCCCTCCTGGAGCAGCTTCTGGTCCACCCCCTCCTGGACCCATCCTTCGGCCCCAGAACCCTGGGGCCAACCCCCAGCTGCGGAACCTTCTCCTCAACCCATGACCACCCCAGACTGGGGTGCCCCCACCCCAGGCCTCTCTCCACCACCTCCAGCCACCAGGGGCTCCTGCATTGCTGCCCCCACCGCACCAGGGCCTGGGCAGCCCCACCTGGGGCCCCCACTCTTGCATCCACTACCTGCCGAGTCCTGGCCCGCACAGCTTCCCCCACAGGCTCCACTGCCGGGCCTGCAGCCCAGCGTCATGGAGGACGGCATCCTCATGGATCTCATCTGAATCCCCAGCACCCAATAAAGTTCCTTTTCAACACACACACAAACACACACACAAATAAATCCGTCTTCAAACTGCTCTGTTGCTCCTCAGAAAACCAACTTTCCGCCGCCTTTGGGGTGGCTATATGCATGTTCACCATGCCTCCTACACGCTTCTAGGAAGCTTGGAGGGCTCGGGGCTTCAGTGTGGACCCCGAGACACACATCCAGGACTTTGGCGTGTTCGGAAGGACCTCGTGGTGACTGAGCAGTCGCTCGTTCCTCTGCAGGGCTGACTCTGTGCAACACAAGAGTGCATTCGTGATTCCTGTCCCCAAGTATCTTGCTCTTCTCGCTGCCCCCACCAACTCCAGGACAAGAGCTGTGCCTCTTCAACTACAAGCCCCTGGAGAGGGTATCTGTTTTCGAGGCAGCTCACCTCTGTCCTTCCTGCGGCACCTGGTTCCACGTATGAAGGACTTTATGTCCGTATCTGGAACCCAGTGAAATCTCAGCGAACGTTGATTTAACCTGAACTCTGACCTGCGTTCCACCCCCAGCACAAACCAGCCCCAGCCTGCTCGTCCTTATTCATTCCTCATCTTGTTTAATGGCATCCAATCTGTTTGGATTCTTCGGAGAAACTGGATCCACCTGTTCTTCTTCTTCCTACATCAGACCCCCAGGCCCACACACACCTGCTCCATCACAAGTTTATTCTGTTCTACCATTTAATCTCCCACCTTTTGTCTAAATTTGTAAATGCCACTGTATACCTCAGTTTTGCATCCTTTCTCCGTACTACAGCAAGAGGTGCCTAACGCGTGACCCTGCCCCCATTCTTGGCCTGTGCAACTGCCTATGTTTTGTTTTGTTCTACTCAGATATGAACAAGTTATCTTAAAAAAAAAAAAAAAAAAAACAGCAAGGTTCATTAGAAGAAAAAGAATGGACTTCCAAGGGCAGGTTCATTAGAAGAAAAAGAATGGACTTCCAAGGGCAGGCAGATCTCTTCTGAGAATTCAAGGAGCTCACACCTGTGAAACACTCAAAATAGTGCCTGGAAAACAGTGGTGCTTATGTCCATGTTTAGTCATTATGATCTATAAATTCCATAACACAAGCTCTTAACTTCTATTTGCTAGTTCTTCACACTACATTATCATGCCTAAAAAAATCTCATCATCCAGACACAGATATTGTTAATAGTTCCATGTGTATCTTCCTTTACTTTTGAAGTGACTACATAAATGTGTTTCTATGTCATGTGTATGTTTAACTGAGTTAAACATAGTGGGTGTGAACTCTGGCATCAGCAGATACTAGCTCTGTGGCCTTAGGGAGATAACTTCACTTGCCTGAATCATAGTTTCTTTATCTGCAAAATGAGGATAATAATCATAGTTTTCTTATCTGCAAAATGAGGATAATAATCTCATAGAGTGGTAGTGAGGACAAAATATAGCATTTTAAGGCACTTAGAACAGAACCTTGTCACATAGGCTTGAAAAAGACTTAGTAATTTAAAATAGATGTTCCACACAATGGCCAGAGTCATCCTTATAAATCAGATTGTGTTACTTTTCTGCTTAAACTCTGAAATTTTCTCACTGTGTTAGGAATTAAATTTATATGCCTCACTTTGGTCTATGTGCAGGGTTTTGCTGGCCTGAAAAATGTTATTTTCATTTTCTACCTAGTTCAGAACTGACGGAGATGTAGATGAATGTTTGGTGTGTGTGGTTTAAATCTGTTGCATAGTAGGTATTATGAACTAAATGGTACCCTCCCACCCAAATTAATATGTTGAAGCTCTGACCCCCCCAACATGACCATATTTGGAGGTAGGGCCTTTAAAGAACCCAAAAGTATTTTGGTTGTAATCTCAGGATATGGAGACATGAGAAGTGGGGGATATGAATTATTCTACTAAGAATCTACAAGGCCATGAAGGAGGTCCCTAATTCAGTATGACTAGTGTCCTTCTAAAGAAGAGAAAAGGCTGGGTCTGGGGGCTCACACTTGTAATCTCAGCACTTTGGGAGGCTGAGGTGGGCACACAAGGTCAGGAGATCGAGACCATCCTGGCCAACATGGTGAAACCCCATCTCTACTAAAAATACAAAAACAAAATTAGCTGGGCATGGTGGTCCACACCTGTAGTCCCAGCTACTCAAGGCTGAGACAGGAGAATTGCTTGAACCCAGGAGGCAGAGGTTGCTGTGAGCCGAGATTGTGCCACTGCACTCCAGCTTGATGATGAAGTGGGACTCCATCTCAAAAAAAAAAAAGGAAAGGAAAGATACCAGGAAAATCCCTAGCAGCCTCTCAAAGTCTCACATCTACTGAAGTTTATATACCTTCTTGCTGTTTCCAAAGGAGCAGTGACCTCTTTCTCTCTTCCACTATCAATCATCTACCTACCTAGTTACCTTCCTACTTACCTATCTAATTTAGGACTTCCAAAACTTCTGTAAATTCCTCACACTGGCAGACTCTAGTTTTCAGAGATTCTGGAATATGGGGCTCACATTCACAGTTTTCTGGCCCCTATAATGTAGGGAAGATCATCGAAGGGAGGATGACATTGAGTTACTAACACAGTCTGGTGCAGATTCTCAGAGTAAAGGAAGCTGGACAGACACCACATATGCTACCTTGAGTCATAGATATTGTAAGTATTTCTCTCACATTATTCACTTTTTTTAAACCTGTAAGTGTTCTAAGGAAGCTTAATCTGTTTGAGCAGTTTAGGGGGTCTTGGAGACATTGAGGAGATTAGGGAGGATCAGGATACAGAAAAATGTTTTTATTTCCAAATAGAAAAAGAAAATGGAAGTCATATGCTATAGTTGGCGAACTTGGTGGAAATTCTGGGAGACTTTCTAGATGGGAACATCAAGAAGATGGTACATGAGGACTTGGAAAATAAAACTGTGCTCACAAAAAGGCATCAGACATTTCCAAAGAAGAATTGTACCCAAAATCACTTTATTTATTTGTTTGTTTATATATGAATGACTGAGGGGATTACTGAACACATGGGGCATGTGGATTTTCATGAAGCATTTACCAAATTCTCATTAGGTCTCTGTGAACAAACGGCAAAATACAGGTGGCACTACTGCTAAGTGGAATCATAACTGAAGGGCTGTACCCTGAGAATGTGACTAATGGACACATGACGGCCTGGAAAAATGGTATCGTTAAGGAGTCTTGTTTGATTTTGTCTGGTTCAACATTTTTATCACTGTTTCCTTTGAGAGTAGTGATGACTAATCAAATCTGAGGATGCACCACAGCAGAGAGAAAGGATAAATCAATTGTGTAATAAAATTAGGATTCACCAAAGTATCCATAGCCTGGCTTGAAGGGCAGAGGAACAAGTTGATTTGTACTAGAAATAAATCTAGAACATTCCTTCTAGACCTCAGGCAGTATAATGGGGGAACTGAGGGGGGTAGCTTAAGAGTAGACTCTGAAAAGAGACCAAGCTCTTGTTTTTATTATAAGCCACCTTAGACTCTTGGATCATATGGAACTGTCAAAATAATGACATGACACTTTGGGTTGCATTTATAGTATTGCTTTGAATAGAATAATACCAGGCACATATACATGCTCAACAGATACTATGTAAAAGAGTGTATGAATTAAGGTGTTTTCTGGAATATTACGTTTGATGCGGGGCAGGTTCGTGGCTTCACTAAGGAAAGGATTCGAGAGAGAGCCAATGATGGAAGAAAGCAGCTTTACTGAGGCAGCAGCACTGTTATAACCCTTTGTGACTGCTCCTTGCACAGCAGGGCGAGCCCAGAGGCAGTGCAATGAGAGTAGCAGCTTACGGGTGGTTTGCAGTCATATTTATACCCACTTCGATGACATGCTAATTAAAGGGCAGGTTATTCAGAAATAGCTGGAAAGTGAGCGGTGACTTCAGGGTGTTGCCATGGCACTGATGGGAGTGTCTTACACCGCTGATCAGTGAGGACAACTGGAGGTGCTTCCCGCGCCTCTCCCCAGTTTCTGCCAGTCTCCAGTCTGGTCCAGAGATGCGTCCTGTCTGCTTTCTACCTCATTCCCCACTTAGAGATCAGAACTTTCCCTTAATCTTAAGACCATTGCAGAAAGGTGGAGGCCCACCTTTTATAACTGCTTTCTGCTGATTTATGGGCATCGGTCCTGCCTGGCATTGGGGAAGTAAATATTTCTGGATACCTGATCTAAGAGGCCCAAAGACAGGATTTTTGTTTGTTGTTTGTTTGTTTGTTTGTGTGTGGTTTTTTTGTTTTGTTTTGTTTTGTTTTTTGTTTGTTTGTTTGTTTTGAGACAGTCTCACTCTGTCAACCAGGTGCCAGGCTGGAGTTCAGTGAGCCGACCTCGGCTCAATGCAACCTCTGCCTCCTAGGTCCAAGCAATTCTCCTGCCTCAGCCTCCTGAGTAGCTGGGACCACAGGCGCACACCACCATGCCCAGCTAATGTTTTTGTATTTTTAGTAGAGACCCGGTTTCACCAGGTTGGCCAGGATGGTCTTGATCTCTTGACCTGGTGATCTGCCCGCCTCAGCCTCCCAAAGTGCTGGGATTACAGATGTGAGCCATTGCGCCTGGCCAGGATGTTTTTATTCTTTGGGTCAGAAGACAGGATAGCTTGGAAGCCTTGTGCCAGCATTGTCCTCACGTGGGACTGTTGTAACCTGGAAAATACAAACTTTGCTAAGATTGTTGCTTCTTGCTGTCTCTCTTGCTACTTGCTGACTCTTGCTATCTCCATCTCACCAGCGATTATCTCTCACCATAGCCTCATCAATCACTGACCACCATCTCTTTACTCCTGGCTGACTCACCACCAATGCAGGTCAGGTTCTTGGCTTTGCTCAGGAAAGAACTCAAGAGCAAGGCTGGGTGTGGTGGCTCACACCAGTAATCCCAGCCCTTTCAGAGGCTGAGGCAGAAGGATCACTTGAGCCCAGGAGTTCAAGACCAGCATGGGCAACATAGCAAGACCCTGTCCCTACTTAAAAGAATTCAAGAGCAAGCTGGTGATGAAAGAAAGCAGCTTTATTAAAGTGGCAGCAGTGTCACATCTCTGTGACTCCTCCTGTGGAACAAAGCTCGTGCATAGGCAGTGCACTGAGTAACAACATATGGGTGGTTCGAGGTCATGTTTATATCTACCGCTAATGACATGCTAACTAAGAGGCATGTTATTCAGAAATAGCTGGAAAATGAATGATAACTCTCTGGGTATTGACATGGCAAAGGGTAGTAACTTCAGGCATCTCCAGACATCAGTAAACTGTGGGAGTGCTGGTGGGAGTGTCTTATAGGGATGGGCAGCGAGGGCAACTGGAGGTGCTTTCTGCGCCTCTTCCTGGTTTCTGCCTGTCTTCCATCTGGTCCGGAGATAAGTCCTGCCTGCCTCCTAACTCATGTGGAGTTACTCAGGCATTCATTTAACAAATATTTTTTGAGAAATATATTCAATTTGGTTAGGTGCTGGGTACACATAAGAGAAAAAAATAGACAAAATCTCTACCATGAGGAATGGAAAGACTTATTGGGCATCCTATACGTATCATGCACTGTGTTGAGGCTGTGACGATGACTACAGTTCCTGCCTTCAAATTCTTGTTAAAGAAACAGATATATACAAATAGTCACAACCCAGAAATTTTACATGCCATTACTGGAAAGAGGAAGGGTTCCAAGAGATGGGAACAATGAACTCATTATAAAGGGCATCTGGTAAAGAAGTGCGAATTATACCAGTATCACCTTGTCTGTAGGTTTATGAATGGGACATATGCAGGTTGTTTTTGTGCATGCGATGAAGAGGTATTTGATCATAATCTGGACCCACCTTTACATGTTTGTTCAGAGTAACGCAACTAGAATTGTGAGTAAGCCTGAATCCTGTATTACGTAAGGATACAAAATTTTGATCCTTTTTTTTTTTTTCAGGAGGAGTCTCACTCTGCCACCAGGCTGGAGTGCAATGGTACAATTTTTGCCTCAATGCAGCCTCTACCTCCTGAGTTCAAGTGATTCTTGTGCCTTAGCTTCCCAAGTAGCTGGGATTACAGGCATGTGCCACCACGCTCAGCTAATTTTTGTATTTTTAGAAGAGATGGGGGTTTCACCAGGTTAGTCATGATCGTCTTTATCTCCTGACCTCATGATCTGCTGACCTCAGCCTCCTAAAGTGCTGGGATTACAGGAGTGTGTCACCGTGCCTGGCCCATTTCTTTTTTTAATACATTTTGTTTTGTTTTATTTTATTTTTAATTTAATCACCCAGGCTGGAGTGCAGAGACACAATCTTGACGTGCTGCAACTTCCGCTTCCTAGGTTCAAGCAATTCTCATGCCTCAGTCTCCTGAGTAGCTGGGACCACAGGCACCTGTCATCATACCCGGCTAATTTTTGAATGTTTAGTAGAGATGTGGTTTCACCATTTTGGCCAGGCTGGTCTCCAACTCCTGACTTCAGTGATTTCTGGACTCACCCTCCCAAAGTGCTGGGATTATAGGTGTGAACCAAGGCACCTGACTAGAATTTGGATTATTTCTATAACCTTGAGATGAGAAATCCTAGGGGTGGGTTTTGCTTGATGGGCACACAATATATGGAGCACTGTTATATAAAATGAAGAATGGTCATGTACTATGCGGCTGCAAAGGATGGCTTTAGGGCACAACTGGAAGTTACAGGGAACACACTTAGGGCTAAATGTGACCTAAATGTTAGGGCTAAATAGTAGATGAGGAAAATCTTTCTAACAGAGCAGTTAATCAGTGGAAGGATATGTTTGCGAAGTAGGGCTTTCCCTGTGGTTGAAGGCATTCACACCAAAGTTGGAGAGGCCCCTTCTAACATGTGATGAGTCAGTTGCTGATTTGTGTTTTGGACTAAATGGTCACTGAGATCACATTTAGCCCGGAAATTCTCATATTTTATAAACCTTTATATGTTGGATTTAAAAAATTTTATCATGCATTGCTATTTTTCTTTGTGTATATAAATCAATGCTTGCTTAATTCAATTGTGAACTTTCCCACAGCCTGAGGAAAAGACTGGGTGGTGTATTGAAGAAATGATGGGTTTGGAATATGTTCTAATACCAAAAAGCTGTGTTTCTTGTGGGCAGGCTGTTCACTTTCTCTGCAACTCCACTTTCACATCTATAAAATGTAGTAGTAAAATTTTTTCTGTTGCATTGCTATGGGGCAAGATATCATGTGGGTAAAGCACCTTGAACACAGTGACACACAAAATGGATGCACATTTAATGAAAGTTATATTTGCTTCAGTTCATTCTCATAGGCTGCTACTCCATTGGCACCTGATGCTGTGGAATGCACAGATCAGCTCTGTCCCCAAAGATATGGGAAGATGAAAGCCAAATGCTCATTGCAATACCGTGGCCCAAGCCAGAGAATCTGTGATGGCCGATTCTTCCCCCAAAGGCAGGGCATTGTGCTCTGTATTCTGTCCTTTCATAGCTCTCTCTTCTCCTTCTTTCCAATATTCCTTTCTCAGGTTTTCAGTGTTCTTCACTTTAGGTCCTGAAGCTGCTTGTGTCTGGGTCGGTGGTGTCTGAGCACCCTAGGGAGATAACAGAGAGATTTGTTCCATTTGAGAGAATAGATTTTTCTCGTCATGCAGTTGCTGGATCAAATGGAGTGTGTAGGAGCAAGTGAGGAGTGGAGGGAGGAGCAAGAGAGGAGGACCCAGCTTCCTTGGGCCCAGCCCCCCCAGCACTGGTCCAGTGCAGCTGCCTTCTCCTATATATCCAATCCCCGGGTGTCTCTGAGACAATGAGCAACTCAGGATTAAGAAAAAGATTCCCTTGTCTTCCTAACACAGGTGGGCAGGTGAGAATGTGTCTCAATGGGAACATAACTGACTCTCTAGTGAATTCTGAACAAGCCAATGACTCAAGTCCAGAGTTAAACTAACTAAAGATGATGCATAAATAACCTCTCTGACAATCCAGGTGGCATGTCTCGCTCAATCCTCAGAAAAGAGAAGAGGTGAATAATGTCCCCCGAAGATATACATGTGTATGGGTGTCTTTCTTTTATTTACTTTAAAAAATTATGCCATAATGTTGCTACTCTCTACATCTTGCTTTTCATCTTCATTTTGACCCAATTTACCAAATTAATTCAGATCAAAATGTTTATTCGGGCTGTAAATTAGCTGAATAATTGCTGTATGGATTTCATCCTCACAGCTCTGTCAGAGAACCCCACAGCTTCAGAGGGTCCTTAAAGCCAGCACAGGCACACCCCACCTCCAGGGGTAAAAGACCTACCAGGAAGGAAAGGCCAAGTGCTCCCCCATTACCCACATGTTCCACCCAAACACCATTCAGCACATGCAGGGAGAGCCTGAATAAAAGTGAGAAAGGAGAAAACTGGAGATCATGAAGACATTGATTATTCCCACATTAACTTAGAAGTTTAACTTTTCCTTAAACTGTTTTTTTAGGAGAAAAAATAAATTTTAAGTTTATCTAAAAAATATATCATTGAAAATCGCTAAGAATTCTGACAGAGGGATTGAATGAGGGGGCTTGCTTAACCATATGGCAGAACATGTTGGAAGTGATTACTGACCATGACAGTGCAGTGTTCAGAGAGGGAAGAGATCTATTGAAGGTCACCCAAAAAACTACTCTTCATACAGGCAGGATGGCAGCTCAGTGGGAGGGAGGGGACGCTGAATACATACCACTGGAAAAAAATGGCTTGTTGTGAAAAAATAAACAGTCTAGGACACTGATTCACACAACAAAGCAAAAGGGACACAGGGTAGAAAAAAGCACATTAAAATTAGAAGCAAATTTAGGTCAATGCTTTCTCTAAGTGTAAAGGATATTATAGGCATGAAAGTGATGGAATGATTAGTGATGGAACATATTTTCATATGCTTGTTGGCTGTGTGTATGACTTCTTTTGAGAAGTGTCTGTTCATGTCCTTTGCCCATTTTTAATGGGATTGCTTGTTTTTTTTTGTGTGTTCATTTCTTTAAGTTCCTATGGCTTCTGGATATTTATTTACAACAAATTTGGCTGTATCTTTTTTAAAAATGCCAGTACATCAAAAGGATTCTACAATGAAAGGGCAAAGGTTACAATGATCAAAGTCAAATAATAAATTGTGTGAAGGGTTCTTACTTATATTCATAAGAAAAGCATTAAGGGCCTGCTATAATTTGGGTGTTTGACCTCTCTAAATCTCATGTTGAAATTTAATCTGTACTGTGGTGGTCTTGGGAGGTGGGGCCCAATGAACGATGTTTGAGTCGTGAGGGCAAATCCCTCATAAATTGATTACAGCCCTCCCTGGGGCAAGTGAGTTATCCCTCTGTTAGTTCCTAGCAGCGCTGGTTGTTAAGAAGAGCCTGGTACCTTCCCTGTCTCTCTTGCCTCCTCTCTCTCCATATGACCCTTATACTCCACTTCCCCTTCACTTCTGCCATGAGTGAAAGCAGCCTGAGGCCCTCTCCAAATGCCTGATCTTCCAGCCAGCAGAATCCTAAGCCAAGTAAGCCTATTGTATTTTCAAATTACCCAGTCTCAGGTATTCTTTTATAGCAACACAAAGTGGACTAGGGCAGACCCCAGTAGGAAAGTGTACAAAAGATCATTGCGTATTGCCACTCTATGTCTCTGACAATTTTCATTAATTGTATGTCTTCTTTATCTGATTTAATATAATCACTCCTGATATCTTTTGATTAATGTTTGTATATATATTTTTTTCTTTTTTAGCTTTTAAGCTACCCGAATCATTATATTGGAAGTGATTTTTCCTTAGTTGGGTTTCATATAGCTGAATTATGTTTTTAAACATGCTTATAAATCATTGTGGTGTTACGACTTACTTCTGCCATTTTTGT